>NC_054704.1:53342130-53521137 GCF_016097555.1 Gigantopelta aegis
CTAGCAGGTTAAATGTATCTTCTACAATTTTTATCCATTTATAACTATATCCATTAACAGAAGAGTCGTGTAACATTAATTCGTGGAATAAAAACTATGATTTTGTTTGTTTACCAGATACGATACGGGCCCAGAAACTTATAATTATTTGTTGAATAATTAATTTATGGGGTCTTCTGTCTAGTTATCCATATAACATGAATAGTGGGGTGCATTATTAACTGGTAGTATGTGTCTTAAGAATTTTATATGAATAGTTTCAATAATAGAAATGTTTTCATAACCCCATATTTCGCATCCGTATTTGAAAATCGGGAGTATAATGGAGTATAATGGAGTCAACATTTGCATTCTACTGAAAAGTTATTGTGTTTAGATTTAGACAGAACAAAGTACATTGCTTTTGTCGCTTTTTTATTCAGCTGGTTTTTGTTGGGTAAAAAAATTGTACTAAATTTATTCAGCATGGTAAAAGTAAGACCTAGGTATTTATATTCTTTTACGTTTTAGAGCACATGATTTCCACGTGTAAAAACGTTCTTGTAGTCATTTGTGGTGCCATTGAAAATTATTATTTTAGTTTTATTTGCATTTACTTTGAGTTTCCATTCAATGCAATATTGTGAAAAGACATTTAGGGATTGTTGTAAGTCAGAGGCGTTTGATGCGAGAAGCGCGGTATCGTCAGCAAATAATAAACATAAAAAGAAAAGAGCTGTTTTAGATAACGTTTCACCTGTATTCAAGGATACCCCAGTACAATTATGGTTTTAAGTAATTATCTAAATCATTTAAATAAAGGAAAAACAGGACTGTCGACAAATTTTCTCCTTGTCGTACACCGATGTTGCATGGAAATAGGTTTGTACAAATACATGACTTTATTCCTTGATACATTTGATAAACTATTTTAGAAAAATTTTCATTTATATTATTTTCTAACAATTTCTGCATGAGACAAGTTCTAGAAATTAGATCAAAACCTTTTTTGGAAATCTACAAAAGCGCAATTTTTTATATTTTGTTTAAAATTTAGATCAAGGATTGTACATTAAATAGATGGTCGGAGTCTGGGATTCATTCAGTATATTAGTTTCTTCAGTAAATTTAATCAGTGATTTAAAATTGTGGTCAGAGTTATTGGTCTATAATGTTGTGGTAGTAAACGATTTCCTTTATTTTTAAAAATGGGTTTAATTACACCAGTCAACCATTCATTTGGAAAAAAACACTATTGTCGAAGATTATTTTAAACCTTTTAATATAGATTGGAAGCACCATACCGGCAATTGTTTTAATATACCCATTAATGATAATATCGATTCCAGGTGCCTTACCGTTTTTCAGTTGTTTTATAACATTTAATATTTTATTTTCTTTGATGTACTATCACAAGTTATATCAACATTTGTGATTCTAACAGGAGATAAATATACATATGTAGTACTACAACAAGGTGAGTTAATATAATTTGTAAGCAAAGTATTCATTGAAGTATAGTATACATTTGAGATGCTATCAAAGGGTGGGTCAACATTTGTTAACAGATAATTAACTGAAGGTGGATGTACATTTGAGATACAATCACAAGGCATATTAACATCTGTGGTACTAGCGGGAGGTAAGTATACATGTGTAGTACCACCACACGGTGAGCTAACATTTGTAGACAGAGTAGTAGTCGAGGGTAAATATACATTTTAAATACAGGGTGGTTCCACATATTCATTTGCACTACTATCACAGGGCGGGTCATTGATACTGTTACTATTACAGGGTGACCCATTGACAGAAACACATTATTAACCGAGTTGATAATGGTAAATATCAAATGGGTTTGTGACATGGATAGTATGGGTATCGTTACAACTACCTCCGTTATTACATTTACACTATCCGACCAAAAATTGTCGGGAACAAACGTACATCAATGTTATTCTGTTCGTTACACCGGAATTCTCATTTCCGACACCGACATAACTAGTTAGGAACAAACGTGCATCCGGTGTCTGAAAACACCTCTTTACAACGACATGACATAACCAAAAATGCCATAATAGGTTAATTGGGGCACTGCCAACGACCATTTGGCAGTACACATGCAGGTATTTGGAATCCTTGATTTCGGCGCGAGCCGACAGTGTCACATAATAATGTCCGGCTTACCGATGTCTAAATATGTAGACGTGTATTGTTTTTCAAAATAGGCCTTTACTCAATATTTAACCGACACTCATTCGTTTCTAAAGTCTCTTCACGACTTTGTCACAATCTGACGACTCACCATTTTGTCCCAGTATACTTTGACCATCTGACAATGAATGTCCGTTGCATACACATTCTTAGCATTAAAAAAACAAAACATCATTGCTACATGGACATCTTCTTTGGACACTGCTCTAATCGAGTGACCATCTTTGACCAATGGCCGTCACAACGCAGGAACAATAGAGTGCTGCCACCTAACATTTCTGCTAAAAGTAAAACGTTTTATGCAATAAAATCCGACCAGACTAGCCTCAGTTTTAATGACAATATGTGCCTTGTAAACATATATATATATATATATACCCACACAATATTGGGTCAGTTTTGGTTCTTACAATATTTCGTGCGACTAATCGCGAGCGCCCTAGGCGTGAAGCGACTCTAGGGGGGTCTGGGGGCATGCCCCCCCCCCCCCCCCCCCGAAAATTTGAAAAATGAAGGTCATTGTGGCTGTCTGAGAACATTATTTAGAGTAAAATGGGGGGGACCACAGATATTCTGTCCCCCCCCCCACTGCTAAAAGTGTGTGGGGGGGGGACATGTCCCCCCTGTCCCCCACCAAATGACGCCCATGGTCCTACCTATGCAACTCTCGTGGTTGCTTATTTGGAAGAGACATTATTCAGTAACATCAATGAACAGTAGGATAATAATTTATATCAGCAGATTTGCAGATCTTTTTACGAAAACAGGGATATCATATGGGTCTAATTACCAACTGTATTAAAAGAGTTAAATGCATTCCAATAGAAGAGTTGAGAAAAACTTCAAATAAGTCTTGCAATCATAATGAGAGTATTACTCTGGTCACTACATATAATCCAAACAATACTAAAATAATGCCTATTGTTCAGAACCATCTACCTATATTACTGAAAAGTTCTAAAATAAAAGCTTGCTTATCTAAAAGAAATATTATTAACAGCACTCGACAGCCTAAGAATCTTAAACAAATACTATGTCCTATATTTAACTCGTGTAAGTATGTTAGTAAATGCAGAGATAAAAGATGCGGCACTTGTGACATATTAGTTGAAGGTAATACATTTCAGTTTGCAGATGGCAAATCATTCTATGTACATAACAACATGAATTGTAAGACAAATTTTTTTTATTTACCCTATAATATGTACAGGTTGCAAAGAAAATTTCGATACAGGGTCACCTTACATAAACAGCACATTAGGGACTCTTCAACCAGTATTGTGTGGGTAAGTCATCACATCAAAAGCTGTGGGAAAGGCACATTTACTATATTACTACTCAAAAGAATTTAAGGGTCAAAAATTTATAACCAAATAAGTTTCAGAGTGTATTAGATTGATGATGTAAACTACACCAAAACTTTAATTTATTGTTCCATATTTACAAAAAAAACACAAATAAACGTCACTGTATAAAAGAAAGTCACATGACATGCTGTCAAAGTTGAAGGTTGTCAAACATGGATTTTACACATTAGAACATTCGTTTAATAGTATGTGAATCCACCCCTGGCGCGAATACACTCGACACATCGTTGCCTCATGATGTTGATCAGACGTCTGGAGAACTCCTGGGGAATGGCCTGCCACTCTGCCATAAGAAGTTGACCCAGATCATGAAGGTTGGCCGGAGGGGCATGGTTATCCCGAACTCTCCTGCCTAATTCGTCCCAGGCGTGCTCTATTGGGGCCAAGTCAGGCGAATATGCTGGCCAATCCATCCTGGCGATACCTTGTTGTCTGAGAAAGTCCGTTACCACCCTGGCGCGGTGGGTCTGGCATTGTCATCCTGCAGAACTGCCCCGCCGCCAATCTGCTGAAGGCCTGGGAGAACCAACGGCCGGATAATCTCATTCAGATAGCGGATTTCATTCAGATTGCCATCCACCACATAAAGGGGGGTCCTGTGGTGGATAGAGATGCCGCCCCACACCATGACGCTGCCACCACCGAATCGGTGACGTTGTCTAACGTTAACGTCAGCGAAGCGCTCCCCAGGACGTCTGTAGACACGAACCCGACCGTCGTTGAACTGGAGACTAAACCTGGACTCATCAGTGAACATCACTCGACCCCACTGAACACGTTGCCACCGCAGATGAAGCGTGCACCAATGACGTCTGGCCGTTCTGTGACGTGGTAGGAGTGGTGGTCGAACAGCCTGACGGCAGCGCAGATTATTGGCTCTCAGACGATTGCGTATGGTTTGATCAGACACTCGAGTTCCAGTCGCAGTCCGCAGATTGTCACGTAATCGGCGTGCAGTGGTTGTGCGTTGACGTAGAGCCATATTGGTGATGTAGCGGTCCTCTCTATTTGTAGTGCTTCGGGGTCTTCCCGAATGTGGACGATTTCGAACAGAATTCGTTGCTTGGTACCGTTGCCACAGTCGGCCAACGACACTCTGACTGACACCAAGTCTCAGAGCAACATTTCTTTGCGTATTGCCATCCTGAAGCCAAGCAATAGCCCTTCCTCGATCTTCGATAGTCAGTTGAAGTCGTACCATTGTCGAATTTGGAGTGTGCACCGTACACGAACGCAAGCTCCAATTATACGGAAATTCAGCATTGGGAACATGGAATACACGTGCAAAGCGTGCAAATGAAGCGCTTTGTGAAAAAGCAAGTTATGGGCACTTAGCAGACCTTTCGCTTTCGCCCTAATTTACGTCCAAATGTAAGCATGTTTTCGCCATTAGAACTAGTCGACAGTGTCAATGACAGTGGATTTTAATTCATTTATGGGTTGCTTAGACCCACTTTCGTCAAAATGGAACAATACCATGCGTGACATTATGGTCTAGCTAATGTAATTGACATTCAGAAAATAATGTCGAAGATATCGTCTGACCCTTAAATTCTTTTGAGTAGTATATATTCCCATTTTATAAAGTTATGATGGATGACAAACGTTTTCGACAGCAAAAGGAAACCCATTTTATTCGCATTTTCAAACCGAAACTTAACATACGCTAACCCATACTGTGGTTACTACACTCCAACATAGTTTGAAAAATTGTTGTACAATGTATCTACTGTTAGAACATTTGACTCTTATATGCTTGTTTATATGTATAACAATGTAACAACAGCAACATTAACATGACAGTTATATACCGTCACTATAATTATAATTATTATCTCGTTTAATTAAGAATTGAACGTGACATTTTTTGAGTTTCATGCTAGTATGAAACTCAAAAATATTCACGTTCAATTCTTATAATTCCAAACACATAACCATGTCATTAATGTAAACCTCTTTAAAATAAAAAGTGAACTCTATTTTCCAACTATTTACTATTTTATTAACACGAAATTCATACTCAACATTAGCGGAATCCCTATGGTGGTTTCGACTTTTCCCGTCAATAGCCGAATGAGAGAATGACAATGTTACAATCATTAATACAATTCATATTAATTTTTTGCATTAAATATCAATACCAACTAGAAACATTTTGAATTCACTAGAAACATATAACGTAAGTAATTTTAATAACTTTTAACCTGTAATAAAAATGTCTGAAGCGATCTATTTTGTATGGTATTATTTATGTGAAGCGGTTGGTGTATGAATATTTAACTAAGAACTGTGGATGGGCGCCATTTTTTGATTAGTCCAGATTTACCAATTACGACGTTGAAATTACAATTATAAAATGTTTGAGTGCGTAAAAATTCCATGTGTTGATAGATTTGACATGGAGAAAGTGGTTTCAATGTTTCCGGAAATGGTTGAAACAGGTGTGTCGCGAGTTTCTGTGTTTACTGGCCTTGTAATTGTGGAAGTGGCAACACAGGATGGTTTTGGCATGTGTGACTTCAAGTGGTGCGACACAAGTATTCGTGACATTTGACAGTGCCATGCTGATGTTTCGTTTTTGGAAAGTGGAACATTCTCTGTTGTAGCTTCGAACTGAAGCTTCATTCCTGTGTCCCGACATGTACATGATATACCTAGTTTCAAAACCCCGATTCGTTTAAAGATTGGATCGCAGTGGCTATGTGTTGTGTACGTCATACTACAATGCCGTTGAATGCGCGTTACTGCTAATGGTTGGCATGAACTGACTGAATTTTGTTTTTGAAATCGCTTTTGTAAAAGACCAAGTTCCATTGGAATTATACACTTTTTTTGGATCGACAAAATAGATTTTTAGCTGTGGGATTTTGAATTCACTATAAACATGTAACGTAAGTAATTTCAATAACTTTTAACCTTTAATAAAAATGTCTGAAGCGACCTATTTTGTATGGTATAATTTATATGTGAAGATTTTTAGATGTTTACAAGTTTGACAGCAGACGATTACTGTTTGATATCTAAAAATAGAATCTCAAGGAAATTCCTCGGGGATTCCTTTGTTGACATAATTCATAAAGTAGTTCCGGCTATATAGCCAAAAATAGTGCTAAACTGAGATTCATGGTGCTATGAATGCCAGTTTTTATCATCACGTGATACGAATTTGACCAATCCAAGGGTTTATAATAAAGTGATTTTTTAGAGATTGGAATTATTGTCAAATATGCAATTTGTTTGTGGTATGCATTTTTTATTGTTCGAATTGTCGTGACGTCATCGAACTTACTTTCCGCTGTAGATGACGTTATGTATATGGAACTGATGAACCCGTTACGGGAGATAGGCGCTTATTCCATTAAAACGTTGTGCGTGTGTGTATATAAATATATATATATATATATATATATATATATATATATATATATATATATATATATATATATATATATATATATATGTATGTATATATATATGTTTACAAGGCGCATATGTTGTAACGAGGTGTGACTATATGTATGTGTGTATGTATGTATGTATTTATGTATGCATGCATGTATTATCTATCTATGTATCTATCTATATATATATATACACACACACACACGCACGCACGCACGCACACAAACATTGCTATCAAGAAAATGAAAAGAGTATCTACGGCAATTTTACCGTTAACATGTTAACTCTGGATTGTAAATGAATTGGAATGATGAGTTTGTTATTTGTTTTATTTGCTAACATGCTGTAAGATTTATTTATACCAGTGGCGGTATTCGTTGACTAAAAGTTGCATACCAGTTTACACATGAATGACACATACACGATCAAGAACAATGGGTTTGCAAGGGGATGACAATGTATCATATACAGCGTAGTACAGTCCGCAGTGACGTGCCAGCTAAATCTTTATATTTTAATCAAAGTGTCAGAATATATTTAATGCGATATAGAATTATAATAAATTTCTTTAATAAGTGCATAATTTCTGTTATGAAATCTGTCACCAAGACCGAATGCCCCCCTTTCAAGCCCAAGTAAATCGGTAAAGATTTAAAAAAAAAATGTTATTAGGCTACTCGGCACCAGAAAAGGATTGTCTATTTTGATTTTGATTGAACTATCGGAACAATCTCTCTCTCTCTCTCTCTCTCTCTCTCTCTCTCTCTCTCTCTCTCTCTCTCTCTCTCTCTCTCTCTCTCTCTCTATATATATATATATATATATATATATATATATATATATATATATATATATACTAAATTTTTACTAAATTTTTAGTATTCACTAAAAAATCATTACTCGGAGTTTCAGGCTCCTCGCCTTCATCAATAGTGATAACAAATATATTACTATATATATATATATATATATATATAAATAAAAATAAAATAAAAATAAAAATGAAAACAAGTGTACAGTATATATGTATTTTAAAAAACAATTTAAAGAAATAATGATCCTTTTACATGTTTCAATGTTATCTTCAGAAAGGATCTGCTAAATAACTGCTAAATATGACGTCATACATATTATGACGTTACTGTAGTAGAAGGGGATTGATTTAATTACGTCATTGTTGCTTTTATCTAACGAAGAGCATTAAGAAGTGGACAAAACTTTCTGATAAAATACATTTCCTTTGTCTTTCTTTTCATTTCATCATTGGTATCTATGTGATAAAATGGGAAAATGGTGAATTTAATATCTTTTTGTGCCGCACATGTATTTAAATGTGAACTCAAGGGTATGCATCTTGTTTCAGGTTGTTTTTATTTGCTGTTTGTGTACGCGTACTCTGGCTCTCAGCTGATTGGTATGACCAATGTATTGTTCTTTGCAACCTTGGCATGTAATTACATAAATAACATTGTTAACGGAACAATCCATATCCCTGTGTACCCAAAATAAACCTTTGTGGTTGAATTCTATATGTGTGCCTTCTAAAATATGTTGGCATGTACCACAGTTACTTCGGTTACACTTTTTGACACTGCATTTATGTTCTACTGTTGTAGATTCAAATCGTGCTTTTGTCAGTATCTGTTTCAAGTTTTTGCTTTGTCTCTTTCTATTTATAATTGAAATAGAGTCTAGTATGGATGACATTTTTTCATTTTGTTTTAAAATGTGCAATTCTGACGAGATCTTTTTATATATATCGGGGTTCTGCGGGTTATGGGTGGATACAAATGCCAGCGGCCTTTTCGCTGAAACGATTTGTTTTGGTTTTAAAAGATATTTTCTATCTAATACTACCGCCTTTTCGATACTATCTGATATTAGCTGTTTTGGATAACCTCGCGTTAATAATAATTCAAATACTTAGTAATAATAGTGCAGTTATTGTTCCAATAGTTATTTTTAATCTGTTTTCAGTTCACAAAGAATATTTTATTTTTGACAATAAGGAAAACAAATACATCTTCAAAAAAAAAACCAAAATAGTCCACGGCATGTATAGATTTTTCAGAGATGCCAACAGTAACCACGTCAGCTGTAGCATGCATAAAATGTATTCGATGTTAGATGTTACTCAAAGATAGTAAAATTAATTAACTTGCTCCAAAACGGATTTTTTTTCCCCAGCGTTAAACTGAATGCTTACAAGCGGTGCGCGTGTGACAGGTGTTTGTTAACCGCTAAACTGAAGCCCAGCTTTGAACTAAAAGGCAGTTTCAATTTCGATGGAGCTTGGACCACTGTTTTGAAAATATTCGGCGATGCCTTTAAACCGTCAATTTGAAACTCGCCAATTGACCATATGTTTGGTTTTGTGTAACGACACCACTAGAGCACATTGATTCATTAATCATCGGCTACTGGATGTCAAACATTTAGCAATTTTGACATATAGTCTTAGAGAGGAAACCCGCTATATTTTTCCATTAGAAGCAAGGGATCTTTTATATGCACCAACCCATAGACAGGATAGCACATACCACGGCTTTGGATGTACCAGTCGTGGTGCACTGGCTGGAATGAGAAATAGCCCAATGGGTCCATTAACGGGAATCGATCCTAGACCGACCGCGCATTAAGCGAGCGCTTTACCACAGGACTACGTCCCGCCCCAACTTAATGATTGAAGAGCCACTGAAGTACTAGTAATCGATAATGCAATGGGCGGAGACTATAGGTAGAATTGCGCGTGCTTTAGTTTGGCTGAGGGACGGGACGTAACCCAAAGGTAAAGCGCTCGCTTGATACACGGTCAGTTTGGGATCGATCTCCGTCGGTGGGCCCACTGGGCTATTTCCCATCCAGTGCACCACGACTTGTATATCAAACGTCGTGGTATGTGCCATCATGTTTGTGGTATGTGCTATCATGTTTATGGCATAGTGTATATAAAAGATCCCTTACTACTGATGGGAAAATGTAGCGGGTTTCCTCTCTAAAACTTTATGTCAAAATTACCAAATGTTTGACATCCAATAGCCGATGATTAATCAGTCAATATGCTCTAGTGGTGTCGTTAAACAAAACAAACTTTAGTTTGGCTGTTCCACCAGTTGTCTTCATATAAAAAAAGATGATTTACTTTACTATTTCTTTTTTATTTACATTAAAAACAAATCTTTCTTTTATTTATTTGAGTTGGCATGTGTTTAAATCTTAATAGTATGTTTTATATGAATTTTAACTATATTCGACCGGCCTCGGTGGCGTCGTGGCAGACCATCGGTCTACAGGCTGGTAGGTACTGGGTTCGGATCCCAGTTGAGGCATGGGATTTTTAATCCAGATACCGACTCCAAACCCTGAGTGAGTGCTCCGCAAGGCTCAGTGGGTAGGTGTAAACCACTTGCACCGACCAGTGATCCATAACTGGTTCAACAAAGGCCATGGTTTGTGCTATCCTGCCTGTGGGAAGCGCAAATAAAAGATCCCTTGCTGCCTGTCGTAAAAAGAGTAGCCTATGTGGCGACAGCGGGTTTCCTCTAAAAAAATCTGTGTGGTCCTTAACCATATGTCTGACGCCATATAACCGTAATTAAAATGTGTTGAGTGCGTCGTTAAATAAAACACTTCTTTCTTTCTTTTTCATATAAAAAAAGATGATTTACTTTACTATTTCTTTTTTATTTACATTAAAAACAAATCTTTCTTTTATTTATTTGAGATGGCACGTGTTTAAATCTTAATAGTATGTATTTTATATGAATTTTAACTATATTTGTTATAAAATTACATGCCATTACATGTCAACTATTTGATAATTCTGATACGATCTTAGAAAGGTAACTCGCTATATTTTCTGCAGGATGGGAATTTTTTATCTGCACCAAGATGGAACAGCACATATCAAGGTCTTTCATATACCAGTTGTTGGGCAATGGTTGGGACGGGAAAAATATACAGAAATCAGAGATTGGGTCCACTGACCCCCACGACCAAGCAATCCATCCATAATGGTGGGTGAAGGTGGTGGTGGGTGAGGGTAGTGGTTTGTGAATGTGGTGATGGGTGAGGGTGGTTGTGGCTGAGGGTGGTCGTGAGTGAGGGTAGTTGTTGGTGAGGGTAGTGGTTTGTGAGGGTAGTGGTGGGTGAGGGTGAGGGTAATGGTTTGTGAGGGTAGTGGTTTGTGAGTGTAGCGGTGAGTGAGGGTGGTGGTGGGTGAGGGTAGTGGTGGGTGAGGGTTGTCGTGGGTGAGGGTGATCGTGCGTGAGGGTGGCCGTGTGTGAGTGTAGTGGTGGGTGAGTGTAGTGGTGGGTGAGGGTAGTGGTGGGTGAAGGTGGTCGTGGGTGAGGGTGGTCGTGGGTGAAGGTAGTCGTGTGTGAGTGTAGTGGTGGGTGAGTGTAGTAGTGGGTAAGGGTAGTGGTAGGTTAGGGTGGTGGTGGGTGAGGGTAGTGGTGGATAAGGTAGTGGTGGGTTAGGGTGGTGGTGGGTGATGGTAGTGGTGGTGGGTGAGGAAAGTAGTAAATGAATGCAGTGGTGTACTTCAGAAAGTGCTTGAAGGGCGAATTCTTTTTTATTGTAACGCGTGGAATTATTTTCTAGCTATGATTTGACGTAAATATAAACGTGGCAAGTGGCAACAGGTTTTAGCAGTTTATGTTTACCTCAGCACTGGCTGTCACAGAAACATAAATTGCGTTCGTGTATCGGTAACAGGTGTTATTATGATCTAGCTCATTCGGTAGAGGTGCTTTGGTCGAAGGATCGAATCCCCTCTGCGGACTTATTATCTGACTGGGGTTTGCCCATCCGAACCAGTGCACCACGACTGGTATATGACAGGTATATAAAAGACCGTAGTATGTATTGTCCTGGCTCATTTGTTTTTGTTTCTCTAGTTCCGGAACCACAGACCTCAAAGTCCACAATAATGAACTAAACCTAACTTGACGCATTATACTTGTGTTCTGTGTTTTATTTGTTTGAATATTCATAGTGACGCATTATACTTGTGTTTTGTGTTTTATTTGTTTGAATATTCATAGTGATAGAAAGTTATGACAACCATTATATTATGTATATGTACTATTTGTACTAAAATTAAAACAAATATAGAAACTCAATATATATATTTTCCATACATAATGAGTTGTGACTTGTGTCCAGAACAGCGTGCTTGTGTATTTAACTGAACACGAAAATCAAGTTACAGAGCGGAAAAAAAGAAGAAATTAATTTCAGTTTAGCAGATGCCATGAGTACTGATGCATGGGTCCAAAAAGATAAACAAAGAAATGTTTTATTTAACTACGCACTCAGCACGTTTTATCTACGGTTATATGGCGTCAGACATATGGTTAAGGACCACACAGATATTGAGAGAGGAAACCCGCTGTCGCTACTTAATGGGCTACTCATTTCGATTAGCAGCAAATGATCTTTTATATGCACCATCCCACAGACAGGGTAGTACATACCATGGCCTTTGATATACCAATCGTGGTGCACAGGCTGGAACGAGAAATATTTCAAATGGGCCCACCGACGGGGTCGATCCCATACCGACCGCGCATCAAGCGAACGCTTTACCACTGGACTACGTCCCGTAAATAGTTTTTAGGTGAAAAATACGTTTAAACAGAAAAAAACATTATTTTACACCTGGTTTGTTGGAGATATTTAAGAATTTGTTTTACTACATTCGTGTCCGTTAGATGCCATTTATCTTACAACTCGTTGTTTAAAAATGCATCCAACTCGCTTTCGCTCGTTATATACTTTTTAAAACTACTCTTTAGAAGATAAATGGTATCTAAAGGCCACTCATTAAGTATTCTCTCTTTACATACACAGTATGTGTGGTACACTACGCTGTACAGAAGCCGGCTATCTGGTTCCTGATGGATCCACCCAGCACCGGAAAGACACACCCACCCACCCCCCACCCACCCCCCACCCCCCTCCCCCACCCTAATATTTTATGTCCTTTGTTTGGTCCTTTTTCAATACAATTTGTTTGCAAAGTTTTTGCCAGTGACTATTTTCAGATGATTAAAACAAAAATTATTTTGCTGGGGGAACGTATGTGCAATTCTTACTAGGGCTTTAAACTAGGGATAGTCGCTTCCGAAGAAAATCCACTGCACACCTGCATCTGGTGGCTTCTTCGTTCGAATTCAACGAAAAAGAAAGAAATGTTTTATTTAACGACGCACTCAACACATTTTATTTACGGTTATATGGCGTCAGACATATGGTTAAGGATCACACAGATTTTGAGAGGAAACCCGCTGTCGCCACTACATGGGCTACTCTTTCCGATTAGCAGCAAGGGATCTTTTATTTGCGCTTCCCACAGGCAGGATAGCACAAACCATGGCCTTTGTTGAACCAGTTATGGATCACTGGTCGGTGCAAGTGGTTTACACCTACCCATTGAGTCTTGCTTAGCACTCACTCAGGGTTTGGAGTCGGTATCTGGATTAAAAATTCCATGCCTCGACTGGGATCCGAACCCAGTACCTACCAGCCTTTAGACCGATGACCTAACCACGATGCCACCGAGGCCGGTTTCCCCAATGAAGTCTGAACAGACAAAAATTCCAAAAATCAGCCACAGGAATTATGACTTTCTTTATATTGCATATAATGACTCAGCCTTTGTTTTCAGAAGAGAGGTGCCAGCAATATAGGAAGAGTATTTTTGTATATATATGAGTCATTCTCCCGATATGTGTCATATTGCGTTACCCACCCCTAACATTTATAAAATGTAAGAAAACTGAGATAAGCATCACTTAGATAATTAAATATTAATTAAAAACTCACAGATAAATTTTTATAGCACAAAGGCACCTGAATTTATGAACAAATAATTATTTGATTTAATAAGGTGAAAAACCTGAAATTGCCATGTTAAAATCTATATAACCCAAAACTGATTTAATTCAGTATTTTTGTGACGGAACATTCTCTTAAATTTGTTTCGCCTGTGGCGATTTTTATTGTGTTAGAGGGCCGTGTGCAGTTCATTGCACGTAGCCCAGGTGGGCAACTTGTTACGTAATACTTCGCGCGATCGGGCATTCCAATATGCACTTAGTCCAGCTGTGGAGGCCATGTGGCGAGTAGTTACGTAATACCTCTGCGAGTGCGGGTTTTACAACCGTGATTTGGCGACGATGGCGTCAGTAAGTCTGACGATCAGAGAGAAATAATACCGCTTGGTCGCGTTGGAAATATCAGATGATAGGTGGAGGTACCGCCTTGTACCCCCAGGCGAATTCTGATTTTATAATAAATAGCTAGTTTTTAGAGATATCGAGGAGAACGAAAAGGAAGCTTCCCGGGAACGTTAGTCCGTTTGGACTTTGGTAAATATCATTTCTGCTCTGTGTATAACCTTGATGTGATTGATGTGACTTTAAATATTTTGATACTGTATTATACCAATATTCTTTAGACAGTGTCTTCGGTCATCTGACGAAGTAAATCGTAGACTTTTTGTTCTAACATTATATGAGTATTTGGTAATATAAAGCTTAGCCAGTCATCCTAGAGGACCTAGGTAAACTGTAGGTTATTGTCTTTATTATGATAGGTACCAGTATTAATTCTGTGTTACAAGATTACTGAAAGAGTAGTTAAGGGTTAATTAAAAATTAACCCGTTAGGAATGGTGTTGTAATTCCTTTATTAATTAACTTCTCCTGGAAGCGTTTCTCAATTATCACACGTTACTGAACGAGTAGTAAGGGTTAATTAAAAATTAACCAGTTAGGAATGGTGTTGTAATTCCTTTATTAATTAACTTCTCCTGGAAGCGTTTCTCAATTATCACACGTGTGGGTGTTGTGTAACGGTGAAGTGATTCGCATATTGTGTAACTAGACACCTAGAGATTAACTAATTAAGTGATCAGTTCTGGGTTGTTATTATTGTTGTTATTACTTAACTACTACGGCTGTACATTTGTCAGCGTAGATTAATACAGATTCCAAAGTGTATTGTGTTTTTGTTGTGTTTCTAGTGAACTAAACGTGCTATAATAATATATACTTTATATAAGATCGTATCTCTGATCATACCTAGAGACGAGCCATACTAGGGTTTAACCGCCTGTTACAGAGAGATATACAGTTAGGAGAGATATTTTGATAATCGTGTTTTATTCAGTTACGGGTATTATAGAATCCCCGTGACAATTTTATAACAGTCAGTCGAGTAATAAAGATGAAGATGAAATTACATTTATGGTTTATTTTACAAGTTTATCCTTCTCTGTTACTCATTTTGCAAATAACACGTCAACACTGTAACACCGTAATGACGTATAACGATAAACCAAGACCTGGTACATGATTCCTTTCAAGTAGAAGAAACCACAATCTTTTCAAGGAAGGAAGGAAATGTTTGTTTTTAACGACGCACTAAACACACTTTATTTACGGTTATATGGCGTCAGACATATGGTTAAGATATTGAGAGAGGAAACCCGCTGTCGCCACTTCATGGGCTACTCTTTTCGATTAGCAGCAAGGGATCTTATATATGCACCATCCCACAGGCAGGATAGTACATACCACGGCCTTTGTTACACCAGTTGTGGAGCACTGGCTGGAACGAGAAATAGCCCAATGGGTCCACCGACGGGGATCGATCCCAGACCGACCGAGCATCAAGTGAACGCTTTTCCACTGGGCTACGTCCCGTCCCACAATCTGTCCGTCAATGTCAGTTTTCTACAAATGATCAAGCAAAAAATATATTGATTTATTAAATGAATATGATTAATTCAGAGATCATCATAAATGCATGCTTCGAAGATAGCTTGGCAATTCAACATAGCTAATCAACAATAATGAGAGGAAAATTTGTGTTTTTGTTAAATTATGTCAAAACCGTAACGGTCAACACCGTAACATTATGACGTTACAATTTTGATAAAGTGTCTAAACAACTACATGTTCAACATGAAATAGCTCTAAAATGTACTGAAGTGTCGCTAAACGCATATTCCTTTGCACTCCTTATTGTTTCGGCCATTTAATTGTGTGAACATGCAATAATTGCATCTAATATTCTACTTTCGTGGCAATTTCAAGCACTCTCAGTGTTCCTTGTTGAAAGACATTTACGTGTTCGCTGGTGCACGAATGTATAGGGGTGGAACTTGGGGAAACTGGCGGCGAGCATAGTTCAGCGACGAGTCACGTTTCCTTCTACAGCAACGTGATGGACGACAACATGTTTACAGACGCCGCAATGAACGTTCTGCCAACAACTGCGTCGCCCAAGTTGACAAATTCGGTGGAGGGAGTGTCATGATGTGGGAAGCCATCTCATACACCGGCAGAAGTGAACTTGTGTTCGTACAAGGCAACCTGACAGCAGTACGCTACCGGGATGAAATTCTTCGCCGTCATATGCTTCCCATTTTGGATCGACAGCAGGACAATGCCAGGCCGCATACGGCACGTGTAACAATGGATTTCCTACAGAATGGGAACATTAATGTGTTGCCATGGCCATCAAGATCGTCAGATCTCATCCCCATTGAACGTCTATGGGACGAACTGGACAGACGTGTACGCCAGCGTTACCCGGAGCCTCAGACGCTTCCGCAACTGTCACATGCACTGCAGGAAGAATGGGCTAGGATTCCACGTGCCCAGATTCAGAGACTCATTCAGTCTGTGCCAAGGAGATGTCGCGCAATGATTGCTGCTACTGGTGGCCACACAAGGTACTGATTTCAGCGCCCACGTGCGACGCTGTTTCGTGACGAAAACGCCTCCACTGCCGTCAGTCCATAGCAAGAACATTGTCACATACACATGTCAAATGTGACTGTGATACGATCATAAATAACGACATTATGCTACTTTGTATTAAAGAGATAATTCCATGAATATTTCGTCTATGCGTTTCTTTTTTGACAGAGTATATATATATATATATATATATATATATATATTTGGACGAACATGTAAATATTTTTGTGTCCCAAGTACGAGACCCCACACCCCACCCCACCCCAGCCCCACCTGATTCCAACGACATGCACGCATGCCCACTAGCTTCAGTTGTAATTCTGTTATTAAGTAAATATTATTATATTAGTTAAATAATATACTGTAATGTGTTACTTCAACACTATTTAATTCCTTTATGAATTCAGTAAAGTCAGATACATCTGTCATGCACAGCGTGATCGAGATAATGGTCATAAACGGCAAAGTGTTAGATTCCATAACAAGGATAAGGAAAAGACATACAGAATAAAGACGCAATAAGGAAGAGTCGGTATTAAACCAAACTGTTCGAAAGACGATTGAGCGTTTATCATCGAATAAAAACCTCGAGTCCCGCAATATATATATATATATATATATATATATATATATATATATATATATATATATATATACAGCGATGCTCTGTTATTCCATATATTACCCGTTACGGGTGAAAGGCGCTTATTCCATTAAAACGTTGTGAAATTCTATCTTTTTATATATATATATATATATATATATATATATATATATATATATATATATATATATATATATATATATATATATGGAATAACAGAGCATCATTGCGACATTGATTATTTGTGCAAATACTATCATCCATTGCCAATAAATAAATAAGTTTGTATTTGTTATACAGTAGTTATGCGGTATACACAGGAGGTTGAAACCAGTGCAGCATACACCCAAAGATGGAACAGAGTCCATAGCCTTCAAGACCAAACAAATTCAAAGACTTTTACCTGCCATTTTCAAAGACTTTCAAAGACTTTTACAGAGCGGTCAAAGACAATAGAATGCGATAAAAAAAATACCAAATCAGTTCGTTTACGTTGCTGTCCATGGCAAATTTTTTTAGCTTTTTTACATGCATCGTGACAGATTAACCCTTGTAACTGGAAAATACTAGTATCAAGTGCATGCAGCTGTAAAAAAATATCATCATTGCTTTGGCTATGATTTATGAGAATTTAAAGACTTTTAAAGTCTTTTATTACAAGACTTTCAAAGACCTAAAAAAAAAAAATCAAATTCATAGACTTTCAAGGAATTTAAAGATCGCTACGAACCCTTTGGATCTGCGATTTTCAGCAAAAATAATGGTTGCTAATTAAAAAACAAAACTTTCATAAAAATATCTTAAATGGTATGCAACCTCATAATTTTCTTGTAGGTAGATTACATGTGAGGTGCCACACTTTTTATTACTGATGTGTTGATACGCTGCTTATATCAGTTTTATTAGTAAACGATAGCTTTATCGGCAAACAGAATTGATTTGCTTCACTGGAACCTGCTGTTGTGCAGCTGGTGGCTTCTTCACGTGACTCCACTGCACGTCACAGCTGTTGTGTAGACTGGGGGTTTTTTGGTTGTTGTTTTCGCAAAACCGTTTGACACGAATGTACCGGCCTGGCCCTCGGTGGTATCGTGATTAAGCTATCGTCCATAAGGCTGATAGGTACAGAGTTCACAGCCCGGTACCGGCTCCCACCCTGAGCGAGATTTAACGACTCGGTGGGTAGGTGTAAGGCCACTACACTCTCTTCTCTCTCATTAACTAACCATTAACAACTAACAACTAACCCGCTGTATAGATAGTTGAGATGTGTGTGTGTGTGTGCGCGTGTGTGTGTGTGTGTGTGTGTGTGTGTGTGTGTGACCAGGACAGCATGCTTGGACCTTAATTAGATATAAGCACGAAAATAAGTTGAAATGAATGACTGAATGATACGAATGTGACATGATAGAAGACTTGCTCGCTATCGATCGGCCTGCACAACACGCGTAAATTCAATTGAGACGCTCTCGAAATTTACCTTCGACGTCGACACACAATCCAACCTGGTGGCAATGTCTGAAATCGTCACTCAGGGACAGTAGGATACTGGCGACAACTAATGCTCCGTTTAAATTTACGACTCCTTCACAACACTCTCTCTCACTCACTCTCTCTCTCTCTCTCTCTCTCTCGATCTCTCTCTCTCGATCTCTCTCTCTCGATCTCTCTCTCTCGATCTCTCTCTTGAATTCACAACTGTTCTCCTTTTCCGTAAAACAGATATTTTTCAATTCATCATTTCGAAATTAATTAGTGTTTGTACGCTTTACTGTTATCAGTCAGCGGGATCTTCACTATCACGAAGCCAGGATCGAACACCGCTGGTGGCTAAATCAGTTTTTCATCCCCAAAGAAGAAGGAAAGAAATGTTTCATTTAACGAACCACTCAACACATTTTATTTACGGTTATATGGCGTCAGACATATGGTTAAAGGGACATACCTGAGTTTGCTGCATTGTAAGATGTTTCCGACTAATAAAATATTTCTACGATTAAACTTACATATTAAATATATTTTCTTGTTTAGAATATCAGTGTCTTTATATTCAGTGTGTTTCTGGTCGTCTTAATATTTGTAAGAAGCCCAAACTGGATTTTGTCTTCATATAATAAAACACGTTTAATACAATGTCATGTATATAACATTTTATGCAGAAAAATATATACTCTGAAACGCATAGGCGAAATATTCATGGAATTATCTCTTTAATACAAAGTGGCATAATTGTGTTATTTATGATCGTATCACAGTCAAATTTGACATGAGCATGTGACAATGTTCTTGCTATGGACTATATATACAACCGTGTCCTGTGTATCTGCGCGTCCGGTGATTCGGCGCACTTGGTATTTTGCTTGACTCAAGCTTATGCTTAGGAAGTTGTCATGTTGTCGGAGTTTTTAACGAATTAAAGTTCAATTCCTTTTTCAATATGTATCAACATATTTATTGTTAAGGGTGCAATTTTTTTTTTTTTTAGAATTATCAATAATTATATAATAATTTCAAAATAAATCATTCACCTATTTTCGTGTTTATAAACGCTAAGTAGGTCATCCTTATTGATATTAAGAATGTTAAAACCAGTCTAAAAACACCTTTCCCGCATTTTAAAAATTATAGTAAACAGTATAAATGTAATTATTTTTGTTCGGTTATTTTTTATTTAAACCGAAAAAGAAAACACAGGCAAATGCAAACAAAACGAAAATTGTACACCTTAATTGACAGTCATCCCAGTTCACAATTGTCACATTGTTATAAAAAAATAAAAGCGAAATAAGATCCACGTGTGTGCACAATCTATCCGAGAAAAATAAAATCCATGTAGGCATCTTAGTCATGCATGACAATGAACATGTATGCATCTGCAGTACTGTGCCACTCAAGAAAACGATTCCGAAACTGATCATGAGATGGGTGATATGTGATCGTTCATTTTCATAGTAATATTTTTAAAAAGACAAAACAAAAAAGTACTAAAATAATTCTGGGACAATAGTGTAGCGTTTATGGGCTAAAAGTGAGGTCATGGGCGGTTTATAAATAGCGGGGTCAACGATCCACATCTACTGCGCCGAATCACCGGACATGCAAATCGTTTTGGATACAAGGGGGTGCCTATATTTATGCACCATTTTAAAATGTTTATTTACTACAGACATAAAACAGTTTGTAGTGTATTTCAGATTATGCATTGGTGAGAGACTCATTTTATTAAATATTTCACAATGTTCATATAGAAACGAGTCCTTGAAAGTAGTATCAGGGCCTATATAGAGTCATGACCTACTTTCCGTGACCTTGACCTGATGACGTCACGTGACCTCGTCCTACTGGCCCTGACCTACTTAGACTGGCCTTGACCTTGATGACGTCACGGACTACTGTGCCGTGTGCAACGTCCTACTGACCCGGCCCCGACCTACTTAGACTGACCCTGACCTACTTAGACTGACCTTGACCTACTTAGACTGGCCTACTGTGCCGTGTGCAACGTCCTACTGACCCGGCCCCTGACCTACTTAGACTGGCACGAAAGAGTATAAAAAGGCTAGATACGGTTTCATTGTCATTCGCTCGCCGAAAACGATCAGATCTACGTGCAATCCAGAAATGGCCTGTTCCACAAGTGATGAAGTGAGATGCCGTCTAGAACTTGGAACTAACGTCTACGTGGTGGCCAAGTTATGGAAAGGGGACACTGCTATTCACATAAGGAAATTTGACAGTGACAATGGGAAAACTTTCCCCACCAAGCGAGGTATTGTCCTTAGTCTTAAACAGTGGATCGAACTGTGTGGATGTAAAAGCCAAATTGACGAAACAATTTCAGCATTAAACCAGGGGAAAGACAACAAATTGTTCAGACACCTTGGTGCCAACGTCCAAGTCAGCGTCGACAAGAACTTTGCTGGGGTGGACCTGCGTCAGTGGTGGTGGTGTGATGAAACTAAATCCGTGAAACCTTCGAAGAAGGGAATATTTCTTTCTCTACAACAATGGGAGAAACTGAAAGGCTGTTTCACAGTCATGTGCCCTGCGCCATGCAAGACGACCATCAAAACCAGATGGGATTTCTTCAGTGTAACTTCTGCAACCCTAACGAGTGTCACCAGTGGTGAACGAGTTTTGTTTTGGATGAACTCGAAGGTATAAAAGAATGGATTTATGGTTTACACTTCATTTGCTTTGTGACTGTGCTAGAGAACAGACGTGTTTTATGATTCTGACATTCTTGTGTCTTGTTGCACTCTATCTGGAATGAAGAAGATGGCATCGGGATATTCGAGCAGTCTTAGTAGCAGCAGCAGTAGCGACGAGGACGACGTCTTGGTCTGCAAATGTTCAGAAAGACATACGATCAAAAGAGTGGCTACCAAACAAGAAGAACATTTCATGGATCAAACGGATGCTACACGTGACATTGGGGTTGGAACTGAAGATGGCGAACTCGTGGATGAACCCACAGATCAGACGGATGCTGCCTGTGAAACTGATGCTGCCTGTGAAACAGATGCTGCCTGTGAGGAAGATTGCTATTCGAGACGTTACGTGTTCTGTCATCGTCCCGAAATGAGACATTTCTATGCCCGGATGCTGACGTATGCTCGATGGCCCATACAATTACGTCAAAAACCAAAAGAACTTGCCAAGGCCGGTTTCTACTACACGGGAGACCACGATGCCATCACCTGTTACTGTTGCGGACTTCGCGTGTACCGATGGAAGAAGACAGACGACCCAGTGATGGAACATACAGACTCTCTCCAAGATGTCCTTACGTGAACAACCTGTTCAAACATTAAATGTTTTAGACACTTGTGTGCTATGTTTTCATGTTGTATGTTGTGAATAAAACCGTGAATAACAGGTTTTGCTTTCTTATTTATGTCCTGGGTCCATGAGTGTGTCTCTGGACGTGTCCCTATGGTAGTAACACTGGTAAAGGGTAATATTTTGGTAACGATTATTTTTGGGAGCTCGCACGATGAGATTTGTGCTTGGGAGGAGGGACACTGCTCATACGTATCACACACATTCAAACATTCCTGTACCATATCTTTATGCGTCATAAGGTATATAAGTAAAATAGTTTTGGAAAACTCGTCATTTGAGGTAGAACTTTCAGAGGTGCAACATGTCAGACCAGTACAAGTTACATGTACCCGACGTGGATAAGTGGACCCGTTTCTATAAACTGCAGGCAGAAGGTAAACTTCAACCTCATTTTCCAGTGCAACGTGGTGGGAAAAGTCAGATCATGTACAGTGTGGATCGATGTCTAGAACTCTACGATCCCACGTGGAAAAAAGAAAAAGAGGAACAGAACAAGTCCCCGACACCCAAAGTCGTCATGGTCTCCCCAACACAACAAGTGGTAGAGCAAGCCAATGCCGAGCAGAAACGGAAACGTCAAGAGAGTGGCGTGGAACAGAAACGACGAGAGCAGACTGGGCAAAAACGGCACAAGCATTTCTGAGAAGGCTATAAAAGGGGGCATGGCAGTTTCAACATCGTCAGTTCACGTCGAACACTTCAACAATCAACATCATGAATCAGAATTGGTTTATTCCGGAACATGTCATGAACAAAAGATCGTGTCCCGTATGTCCAAAGACTTTTTCAAATATGCTACGTCATTGGAAGACCTTCCATTCAGCTCAACTCCAGGCTCCTATGGCTCCTATAGCTCCGGCTCCTCTGGCTCCGGCTCCGGCTCCTAGGGCTCATATAGCTCCTCTGGCTCCTATAGCTCCTGCTCCTCTGGCTCCTATAGCTCCTGCTCTGGCTCCTATGGCTCCTCTAGCTCATATAGCTCCTGCTCCTCTGGCTCCTATAGCTCCTGCTCCTCTGGCTCCTATAGCTCCTGCTCCGGCTCCTACAGCTCCTCTGGCTCCTCTAGCTCCTCTAGCTCCTGCTCCTCTGGCTCCTATAGCTCCTGCTCATAGGGCTCCTATAGCTCCTGCTCCGTTGCAGCAGCAGCCCCTAAGATTGTTACATCCGTTCACCATGATCGTGTCGGGACCCACGTCGTGTGGAAAGACAGTTTTGTTGTACAAACTGCTAAGGGATGGTAAAATCAAAGCAAGAGGAAACGCTACGAAGAAAAAAACATGTCCCAAGATGCCATTGAAAGAAACATGAAGACATTGCAATGGAAGTTATTTAAAGACACGTACTCTCGCTTTCTGACCTATATGCATTACTTTGACAAAGGTCCCAACACCAGAAATTGTTTACAGTTTGTGAATCCAGACAAAGATGTGAGACCACAGATTCGTTCTAAATTAAATCAGTATCGTTCATGGATCGGCGAATATTTGGATGAACAAGACGACGATGATGAAGAGAAATGAACACTCATATTATTCACATGTCTCCCTTAAGGCCTCTCGATGCAACCCAGTGTGTGTCCATTTTATATATGTGTCAGTGATTTGTAATTTAGAAATAAATGAAAAACCAAAACATTGCGTTTGTTTTTTGAGTTTTTTACTCTATGACTAGATTTGTGATTGGATATTTCTACCGCTACTTTATAGTAGCAAGAGCTGTGTGTACAAGACAGAACATACCACGATCTTTAATATACCAGACATAATACACTAGTTGGCTATAGCTTAATGGGCCACCGACGGGGATCGATCCTAGATCGACCACTGTATTTACCTATTTGGTAATTAAAAAAGCCCTGTAAAAAGGCTTGTACTCTAGGGAAATACTTGTGTTTAAAATGCAGCTAAAAGATCATAGTTTAGGTCGGAGGGTTCAGTTGCAGTCACGCGTTCTTTCTTCAAAGCAATGTGCTGGGGATGTTTCACTCTCTTTCACACACACACACACACACACACACACACACACACACACACACACACACACATCCCTTTCTTCTCCTTAACAATTATTCCTTTCTTCTCCTTAACACATATGCCTTTCTTCTTAACAAACATTCCTTTCTTCGAGACAAATATGTCTTTCTTTTCCTATGACTAAAACAAAAAATAATTGTATTCAATTAATCTTTATTTTACGAGGAAGGAAATGTTTTATTTACTCAATATATTTTATTTATGGTTATACAAGAAAGAAAGAAATGTTTTATTTAACGACGCACTCAACACATTTTATTTACGGTTATATGGCGTCAGACATATGGTTAAGGACAACACAGATATTGATTGAGAAAACCCGCTGTCGCCACTGCATGGGCTACTTTTTTTTTTATTAGCAGCAAGGGATCCTACACCATCCCACAGACAGGATAGTACATACCGTTGTCCAGTTGTGGAGCATTGGCTGGATATATACCAGACCGACCCACATCAAGGGAACACTGAGCTACGTCCCGTCCCCACAGGGTTATTAGAGGATGCTTGAAAAAAAAATCGTAACATAATAAATAAATAAACAAATAAATTAGTAAGTAAATAAGTAAAATAAAAACAAACTATAAATTATTATTTTGTTTTAAAAATAATAGAAAAATATAATTTCCCCACATGAGATACGAACGACGTACCTTTCACGCTACGCTAACGACTGAGCTACCGAGACATCAACAAAATCTGTCATTTAAACCATTATATGTGCGAGCGGCGAAGCGCGGAAGAAGTGACGAAATAGGTCAGTTAATAATAATCTTGTGAATGCGCTAGCGCGGGAGACATAGTGGGACAACAATTCTATTTTACACCTATTTAAATCATTTCTTATTTCACGTCTTTAAGAATGTAACTTCTAGTTCCGAAGAGTATTTTATTTAGAGACTGCCAACACAAGATACCACCGCTTCCCGGATGTAAACAGTGATAACCATTCATCATTCAAGGCGCTAAAAATAAATACACTACCTCGCGTCGGGCAGAGTCCTTAGAAGTGGTAGGTTAACGACACCACTAGAGCACTCGATTTATGAATCATTGGCTATTGGATGTGAAACATACTTCTGACAGTTTTAGAGAGGAAAACCCCCCTGCACTTTCCCATTAGTAGCAAGGGATCCTACAGACAGGATAGCACGGGCGTTGCTAAGTACGACGGATCGGGGTCGGGCTAAATAGGTCAGGATTAGACTAAGTAGGACAGGGTCAGTCTAAGTAGGTCGGGGACGGGTCAGTAGGACGTTGCACACGGTACAGTAGTCCGTGACGTCATCAAGGTCAAGGCCAGTCTAAGTAGGTCAGGGCCAGTAGGACGAGGTCACGTGACGTCATCAAGGTCAAGGTCACGGAAAGTAGGTCAAGGTCACGGAAAGTAGGTCATGACTCTATATAGGCCCTGATACTACTCTTGAAAGCTTAGGTGCGCCGACAGCACTGTATATATATATATATATATATATATATATATATATATATATATATATGGAATAACAGAGCATCGCTGCATTCGCCATTCTAACCTTCGCAGGATAAAGCCGATATAAACCAATTATTTCTTTTATCCTGCAATACTACAGGAATAGTAGGAAAATCATTATTTATTCCATTTTTGTGTACGCAAATAGAGTATCGTTAACCTAGCAAGGCTTTTGCCGTATGACGTCATACAAGATACATGACGTCATTCTTTGTAAGATGCTAGCTACATTCTCTCACATTCAAAAAGCGTTTCTTAGCTCCATTTTATAAACAAATATAGAAATTTTGCAGTTATCACAAAACTAAAATATATTTGCATTTACTGTACTAAAACAAATGATTTAAAGAGTATGTTTATTGAAAATTTTGACTGAAATACTCGAGTCAGTCTGGCTTATGTCACGTGACCTATGAGATTTATGTAGTCACATATCTTGACAATGAATACAGTGATTGCGGGATAAATATATATATATATATATATATATATATATATATATATATATATATATATATATATATATATATATATCATATGATATGTTATATTTTCAGTGCAATCAAAGTATGCGATATTTTTGCAGATCACATACTTTAAAGGGACATTCTTGAGTTTGCTGCAATTTTTAAGATGTTATCGACTAACAGAGACTTTTTAACGATTGTAATTACATATCAAATATATTTTTTATGTACAAAATTTTAGTGGCTGTATATTAAACGCGTTTCTGATCGTTCTAATATTTGTACTAGGTTAAATTTCATTTTATTTCCTAAAATATGTTTTTTAGTACGTACGAAATTATTTGAAGACAATATCCAGTTTCGGCTTCTTACAAATATTAAGACGACTAGAAACACATTGAATATACTGACACTAATATTCTAAACAATAAAATATATTTAATATGTAAGTTTAATCATAGAAATATTTTACTATTATCCTGTTCAATTATTTAGACCCAAAGTTTTTTGCAAATGTTACGTTTATTTCCTATTCGATATTTGTTTTCTTTGCATTTACATGAAAACAAACCCAAACCCCGACAGGTTTTATATACAAATCATCATATAAAATGCACGAAGTTGACTTAATTCCACTTTTTAAACATCTCTGTGTGTTCGGAATGCACGTTATTTCTCCTATAAATAACTAAGGTCATTTGCATATCAAAAGCATCATTCTATAGTGCGTTTCAAACTAATGTTCGGTTCTATCGTCCTATCCGCACAAATCGTAGTATGACCTATATTTAAGAAAATCAAGGTTATTATTGTTTTGCAGTGTGTAACAGCATTGTCTAATCTTTCCGTTAAACATAGATGTAAACAAACAGAACATTTATGGTATTTATGGTGGTGCTAGGGGCTGGGGTTTGGGGGTGGGGTGTTACATTTGTAATGCGAAAAACCAAAGGGCTATTGTTCGGACTCGTATGGGTTCAACCACTTTTTCATCCCGCAGACACAGCCCTGAATGTCCAAAATACGATAGCATTGCTTGGTCAATAACATCATTATTTCGATCTATGACTGCACGTGCTATTGTAGCAATGTGTAAACCACGTAAAATACAAGTTAGGTAGGGTATATAAATTCATTGAAAATGTATTAGTCGACATTCTTGTTATTGTTATTTGAGGAAAAATATGGGTAAATCGAAAAACACTTCAGTTGATGTAAAATCGTGTATTAAGAACGTTTTCGATTATTGTGAAGATGAATATCAGCGCGGTAGACCTAGGTATGCTTCTTATCGAATTGTCGATCGAGTTGCCGCTGCACTTAAAGTTTCGGTTTCAACAGTAAAAAGAACTGTAAAAAATCTAAGCTCTACGAATCCGAGCACAGAAATCACTGTTAAAAAACGCGACCGAAAACTCATCGATTTATTTGATAAAGATGTTATTAGACGACGAGTATACAGATTTTATAGAGAGGGCGAATTAATTACATTACCTACATTACATAAGATTAACGTGGCTTTAAGGGAGGAATGTGGAATCAACATATCCATATCAACTTTACGAAGAACACTCCATGACCTCGATTTTAAATACCAACATATGTCTACAACCGGAGAAGTGATTTTTGAGGACGCCAATATATCAGACAGGAGACTGTCTTATCTCCATGAAATATCCAGTTTACGAGAACAGGGGTATTTAATAGTGTATCAAGATGAGACCTGGGTGAATGTCAACCACACAACATCCCACCACTGGACAGATATCCACACGGGCACAAGTACCGCCAATCACCTACCGAAATCAGACGCTGCTGATAGAGTTCCTAAACTCTGTTTGGTGACTGGGAAGGGAAAAAGACTTATTATTTGTCATGCTGGCTGTGATAAATATGGATTGATAGATGGCTGTGAATTGATCTTTGAGGCTAAAAAACACAGACGGAAACTATCATGGTGAGATGAATCATGACAATTTCATCAAATGGTTTGAAGAACAACTTATGCCTTCTCTACCAGAACCTTCTGTTATCGTCATGGATAACGCAAGCTACCACAACAAATTAACTGAGATTACACGATGTCCTGCACTAAACGCTAAAAAGGAAGAAATTCAGTCGTGGCTACGAAACAAAAATATACCTTTTGAGAGTAACATGACAAAGCCAGTTCTTTATGAAATTGTGAAAAGTAACAAATGTGCACAGCAATTTGTTACTGATGATATTGCTGAACGCCATGGGCACTTGTGTCTAAGACTGCCGCCAAGACATTCTGAACTCAATCCGAACTCAATCCGATAGAACTGATCTGGAGTCAAGTCAAAGGGCACATAGCTCGTCATAATGATGGTAAAATGACCACGGTGCGGAGAGAACTTGCACATGCATTGAACTCTGTCACACCTACACACTTCTCTGACGCAGTTAAACATGTAATAAAGATCGAAGAAGATTTTAGAAAACAAAATAGTTTTATAAGAAATAAAATACCCCCTGTGATAGTCCCCCTTAACGAAGATAGTGATGAAGAAATGAGTTTGTCGACTGATTAAGTTATTTCTCCATACCCATCAGGAGTATTACTTTAATGTATGCATGAACTCTTTAACACCAAAAACAATTTATTTCCATATCATTCACTATCAAACAACCTAACAACCTATAAACTAATCGACTAGAAATGCATATAGACTACACATACATACGAGAGAAATGTTTATTTAACGACACACTCAACGCATTTGATATACGTTTATGTGGCGTCAGACAAAACGGTTAAGGAGCATTATGACAGTGAGAAAGAAACTCGCTACCGCCACATGGGCCACTGAGGTTTTGTCACTTGAACTCCCCACCTGAATCCGCGCCTGCTTCGTGTTTACAGATATTTTCTTAAATATAGGTCATACTACGATTTGTGCGGATAGGACGATAGAACCGAACATTAGTTTGAAACGCACTATAGAATGATGCTTTTGATATGCAAATGACCTTAGTTATTTATAGGAGAAATAACGTGCATTCCGAACACACAGAGATTTTTAAAAAGTGGAATTAAGTCAACTTCGTGCATTTTATATGATGATTTGTATATAAAACCTGTCGGGGTTTGGGTTTGTTTTCATGTAAATGCAAAGAAAACAAATATCGAATAGGAAATAAACGTAACATTTGCAAAAAACTTTGGGTCTAAATAATTGAACAGGATAATAGTCGGAAACATCTTACAATGCAGTAAACTCGGGAATGTCCCTTTAAGAATTTGATAACTTTGCTAATTAGATGTAAATTAATCGAGGTCACGGCACTAGGTTTATTGACATTTAAGCAAACGTACTAGAGTGACACTCCATAACTGACGTATGCATTCATAGTCATCAAATAAAAACATTTCAATCGCAATTTTAAGCTGAAAGCTGTCCAGCTTTCAAAACACACACACAAAAAAAAAAACACGTTATGCACTAGTTTATGAGGAGATACTCACAATTATCAACAGTTTCAAGAGCTTGCATACATTAAGCTCTGTAGAGTAGTGTGGGCTTATAAATACAATGATATGCTTTCAAACCCGTTTTAAAAAATTGGAAACTAGATATTTTTAACGACACCACTAGAGCACATTTATTTATTAATGATTGCCTATTGGATGTCAAACATTTGCTAATTTTGACATAGTCTTACATTTTCCCATTAGGAGCAAGGAAACGTTTATGTGCACGGCCTTTGTTATACCAGTTGTGGTGCACAGGCTGGGACGAGCGATAGCCTAATGGGCCCACCGACGGGGATCGATCATAGACCGACCGCACATCAGTCGAGCGCTGTATCACTGGGCTACATGATGCCCACTACTCGTAAACAGGTGAAGGGGTTAATAAAAACAGTAGGCCTACTCTTTCCACGCTTATGGAAATGAGCAGAATTGTGAGAGACCTCTTAATACCAAAAAAAGAAGTTAAAGGCATATTGTCACAGACCACTGACCTATTACATGGCCTAACAAAGTATTACTTAAAAATATATATATATTTGATTTGTCCCTAAATGTACTTTATTCAACCATCTACGTAACCACCATACTCCACTTATTAATGATATTTTGTAAAAATAATTGAATTATGGCAATGGTCCATAATTCAAAAACTAACATTGCTAAGAGGGTTGACATGGATTTCTCTCCATCATGGTGTAGTTAAAGTGATGCAATAGCTAGATTTGGTCTGTAAAAGTTAATGTAATTTTGATTTATTATTAATTTTTAGAGAAATACGGTTCTTAAATCTGTGACAGTATGCCTTTAAAAAAGGAAAACGAAACCACCCCACAAGTTTGAACTCAGCACGTCATTTTCAGGATGAGTGTGGATGAACTTTGACATAATCCGCTTACGTCAAAATGCACAATGAATATGATGGATTTCCAATAAAGATCCATAAGATTACTTTGATAGCGACGGGGGCATTACAAAATACCTATAAAAATCGAGAATAACAAGAAAGAAAGAAAGAAATGTTTTATTTAACGACGCACTCAACACATTTTTTATTTACGGTTATATGACGTCAGACATATGGTTAAGGACCACACAGATTTTGAGAGGAAACCCGCTGTCGCCACTACATGGGCTACTCTTCCGATTAGCAGCAAGGGATCTTTTATTTGTGCTTCCCACAGGCAGGATAGCACAAACCATGACCTTTGTTGAACCAGTTATGGATCACTGGTCGGTGCAAGTGGTTTACACCCATTGAGCCTTGCGGAGCACTCACTCAGGGTTTGGAGTCGGTATCTGGATTAAAAATCCCATGCCTCGACTGGGATCCGAACCCAGTACCTACCAGCCTGTAGACTGATGGCCTGCGAGAAGCCGTAACATAAATGGATACAGTTTGTTTTGTTTAATGACACCACTAGAGCACATTGATTTACTAATCATCGGCTATTGGTTAATGAAAAATTGGAACTACATTTGTGACAAATGAATGTCACATCTATAATTTTGCCAAATTTACCTTTCTCTTTCCTACTCCTTAGATTTTTGTTGGTAGCTTTATGTATTGTTTCTCAATATGAGTGTCAAAGATAATATCATCTTTTCTGGTGGAACCATCAATTTTTCCCAAAACTATGTTGACAAATGTGTTTGCAATTGGTTTGTTTAATGCATAGATCAGAGCATAACCATCAAACATGTAAGTTAAGAAACCTGTCGGTCTACAAAGTATCATTATATGTACCATTCCCTTGCCACAAGTATTATTCCAGTTGATCATGCAGAATCAGAGTAACAATGTGTTGTTGTTGTTGTTGTTTTTTGTTTTCTTTCTATTCAGTATTCTATGGAACATGGGGTTATATTAGTTTGTAAGTATGGGCTCACCATTGGAGATGGTTGAGGATCAGGAAATTATGACGCAGCTATGTATACACCTTCTTTCTTTTTTTATCCAAGCATGAAGCATATTCTCGAGTTGTGGCTGAATACAGACAGACACACAACACTATTAATGGTTTGCTATCTTAGTCACCCAAAAGACGAAGCTTTGATACCATTTGGACAGGACATACTCCACTTGAAACACGCTGTCACGGATCGCAGTAGATATTGTGGATTTTGTATGGCGATACGAAGTCATTGATAAAGCCAGGAAGGAAGCTTTGATACCATTTGGACAGGACATACTCCACTTGAAACACGCTGTCACGGATCGCAGTAGATATTGTGGATTTTGTATGGCGATACGAAGTCATTGATAAAGCCAGGAAGGAAGCTTTGATACCATTTGGACAGGACATACTCCACTTGAAACACGCTGTCACGGATCGCAGTAGATATTGTGGATTTTGTATGGCGATACGAAGTCATTGATAAAGCCAGGAAGGAAGCTTTGATACCATTTGGACAGGACATACTCCACTTGAAACACGCTGTCACGGATCGCAGTAGATGGATTGTACGAAGGATTTTGTACCATTTGGACAGGCGATACGATTTTGTATGGCGATACGAAGTCATTGATAAAGCCAGGAAGGAAGCTTTGATACCATTTGGACAGGACATACTCCACTTGAAACACGCTGTCACGGATCGCAGTAGATATTGTGGATTTTGTATGGCGATACGAAGTCATTGATAAAGCCAGGAAGGAAGCTTTGATACCATTTGGACAGGACATACTCCACTTGAAACACGCTGTCACGGATCGCAGTAGATATTGTGGATTTTGTATGGCGATACGAAGTCATTGATAAAGCCAGGAAGGAAGCTTTGATACCATTTGGACAGGACATACTCCACTTGAAACACGCTGTCACGGATCGCAGTAGATATTGTGGATTTTGTATGGCGATACGAAGTCATTGACAAAGCCAGGAAGGAGAGAAGGCTCTGGAGGTGTTTCCACCATCAAGACATTTGAAAAGAGCTCATTTCTAAACATACTTTTAAAGCATTCCATAATTTGACAGTAGTCTACCTCCTGCTTAAGGAGATTGGAAAAATAATTCAAATGTAGCAAAACAAGGCAGATATGTATTCCAGAATACACATACATACATCTATCAATCATTATATGAAACCGGTTAGTTATATGGTAATAATATTGTTCATGTTGAATGATAAGTTTAATCATAGAAACCAATTAAGACATACCATTTTAATAGTTGCTAGAATAAACAGTGATATTGTCTTTAATTAGATAATAACATTATATCTTAAATATTAATGATATTCACCCCCAACCCCCCCCCCCCCAAAAAAAAAAAACCCACAAAACAAAACCCAACACAAAACAAAAACAAACAAACTCAGAAACCAAACAAACAATAATAATAATTATAATAATAATTATTTTCCTTAATTTGTGCCAAATGACTTTAAATGATCTTAACATGACCTACCCTCTTTGTAAACCGTACACTATATAACATTAAGCATGCATCTCGATTTCTAACAAAACGTGCCTGAAGTTGTATTTGCCTAGTCGTTTGGAAGGACAGATGGGATCTGTTTAAATCTCCAATAATATTATATGAAGCATATTTCATTTCCTTCTACACCAAAACCAAAGATTAAACAAAACATATATAAATTTATATTTCATATTTTTATTCATAAAAATCTTTCGAACAATTAGTTAACTTAAAAATAGCATTTGACTTTATTCAGGTTGAGAAACAGTTAATTTAGTGAGTACTTCTTTGTCTTTGGGTAGTGACTGACAGAGGAAACAATTTCGACATACCATTAAAAACATGCACATTCCAAGCTAACGCACAGGTTTATTTTTTATAACTGCTATACCAATGCAAATTATAATAGCTTGTCAGTTTGTATGCAGTGTAGAGCCAGTTATCTACATACAGTATCGCACGAAATTAGTCTTGTAAAATAAATGCATTTTTCGTTCCAGATTTCCAAGTTACATATAGTATCTAGAAGAATGTATCGCACGAAATTAATACTTTAAAATAAATGTATTTTTTATTCCAGATTTCCCAGTTAACATGCAAATTATACTGACCAATTAGATACATTTAATAATCAAAAGTAAACCTTTAATAGCACTTTCTGGAAAGAACCTAGACTTACAGATAAAAAATTAAACATTTCGATTTTGACCCGAACTAGCTTCTAAAATAACACTCTAAAGTTCAAAATGGCACGAGTACCTAACTTTACCATAAACCAAATTCTACATAGATCTCAATAAAGGTCAATTTAGCGTGGGTACCTACCCTGACCATAAATCTTACACTGTACAGATCTCAATAAGCATAGGTATCATTAATGTTTTAAAAGACATGTTTTAGACACTTATAAACACATTGTTTCGAGATAAATTGATTTTAATATCAACATTCCCCATAGTATGCCGTGGTATGTGCTATCATGTCCGTGGGATGGTGCATATAAAAGATCCCTGGCTACTAATGGAAAAATGTAGCGGATTTCCTCTCTAATGTAATCATATATATGAAGAGTGAACCCTATGTAGCATATTTGTAAAAAAAAAAAAACCTACCCTCAAAGTTGTGAAAAATGTAAAAACTTAATTTTCCCTAATTTGACCCTAAATGACTTTAAATGACCTTCAAAATGACCTTTAAACCGCACCCATCCTCACCATAAACCATACCCTGTACAGACCTCAGAAAGCAATGGTACCCGTTTCTAACAAACCATGCCCCAAAATGTGGACGTAACCTTTTCCTAAACATCTCCCCCTTTCGTTAAATTATGGATCTGCCCCTGAAATTTCAATCAGGAAGCACCCGTACTAGATGTGTAACGGATATATATATATATATATCGATCGAACGCAACAATTTGAAAACAAAAAGACAAAAGTGTAACTTTTTATTTTGGTGAAAAAAAATATTGTTATTGATACGTGACTATAAAAAATTAACTTTATATATATATATATATATATATATATATATATATATATATATATATATATTATAACTGTCGAAAAAGTTAGGGTCCCCCCTCCCCCCCCCCCCCCAACAGATCCGCCTCTGAAGACTATTAAATATAACCATATAATATTACTTAGGGGGCACCTGTGATTTTAGTATGCGTGTACTGTTTCATATGTCTTAAATTATACGGATTAGGAAATATCACGGATAGATAAAGTCATATATACATATACTCTTAAAAAAAGTAGACGAACTCTAATAAGAATTTACAATTGCCAAAATTGTAAGGTATATTAGCTGTGGGGAATGGTTATGTGATAATAGTGAATTAATTGGGCAAACATTACAACCGGTAGTTCAGTATTACAGTAGGTTTTTATGACCACCAAAGATCTTGAAGGACGATTGGGGTCAGAAGTGAAATTTGAAAGTTGACTTTTTTTTATCAGTAAATCGCAAATGCAAACAATAAAAATGACTAAAAACAAAACAATAACAACTGTATGATCAACAGAATGAAAAAAAAGACAGAAATAATGTTCCACAGTGAATAATGGACCTTCCTGGAAATGGTCAAAATCGAGAATGACACCCCACGCACGTGTACGGGGCAACTGCGTGATGCATGTGCAAACTATGGAATGTGTTTCGGTGTGTTGATAAACAGACCTGAACGTTCTTTGCTAGGATGTCTGCGGTCAAAACGTATGTTCGGTCTAATAGTTGATATTAACATGAATATTTTAGGTTCCCCTACTTTTTTTGAAGAGTATATTTCACTCGCTCTAAATGACGAGTGAGATAGTGAACTTGACGAGCTATCTGCCATTATTATATTTGATTTAAAACAGAACATTTTATTTGTACAATTTGTTAGATTCAGCTTTATTTTCAAAAGCATCAGCAAACATCTATACCCTGTAAGTCTATCTGGTCCTACTTATTTCATAAATTATATAAAATAAAAATAAAATAAAAATGTTTTATTTAACGACGCACTCAACACATTTTATTTACGGTTATATGGCGTCAGACATATGGTTAAGGACCACACAGATTTTGAGAGGAAACCCGCTGTCGCCACTACATGGGCTACTCTTTCCGATTACCACAAGGGATCTTTTATTTCGCTTCCCACAGGCAGGATGGCACAAACTATGGCCTTTGTTGAACCAGTTATGGATCACTGGTCGGTGCAAGTGGTTTACACCTACCCATTGAGCCTTGCGGAGCACTCACTCAGAGTTTGGAGTCGGTATCTGGATTAAAAATCCCATGCCTCGACTGGGATCTGAACCCAGTACCTACCAGTCTGTAGACCGATGGCCTAACCACGACGCCACCGAGGCCGGTTCATAAATGATATATACTGTATAATATAATAATGCGTAACACGTAGGCTTCTAGAAAACAAGCACTCTGAGAGCATTGATGGGCGATGGACGTAGCTCAGTGGTACAGCGCTCGCTTGCTGCTCGGTCGGTCTGAGATCGATCCCCGTCGGTGGGCCCATTGGACTATTTCTCGTTCCTGCCAGTGCACCACGACTGGTATATCAAAGGCCGTGGTATGTGCTATCCTGTCTGTGAGATGGTGCATATAAAAGATTCCTTGCTGCTAATCGGAAAGAGTAACCCATGAAGTATATAGTTAAAGGGACATTCCTGAGTTTGCTGCAATTTTTAAGATGTTATCGACTAACAGAGACTTTTTAACGATTGTAATTACATATCAAATATATTTTTCTGCATAAAATATTAGTGGCTGTACATTACATGTTTTTCTGATCGTTCTAATATTTGTACTAGGTTAAATTTCATTTGATTTTCTTAAAATGATTTTTTCGTACGTGCGAAATTATTTGAAGACAAAATCCAGTTTGGGCTTGTTACAAATATTGAGATGACCAGAAACACATTGAATATACAGACACTGATATTCTAAACAAGAAAATATATTTAATATGTAAGTTTAATCGTAGAAATATTTTATTAGTCGGAAACATCTTACAATGCAGCAAACTTAGGAATGTCCCTTTAAGACTCGCATATATTGTATGTCAATTGTTAGTTTTAGATTGTTGTTTTTCAACTGACGGGGTCGGACATAGCCCAGTGGTAAAGTACTCGCCTGATGCGTGGTTGGTTTGGGATCGATCCCCATCGATGGGCTCATTGGACTATTTATCGTTCCAGCCAGTGCACCAAGACTGGTATATCAGAGGCCGTGGTATGTACTATCCTGTCTGTGGGATGGTGCATATAAAATATCCCTTGCTACTAATGCAGTGGGTTTCCTCTCTAAAGACTATATGTTAAAATTACCAAATGTTTGACATCCATTAGCCAGTGATTTTAAATCAATGTGCTCCAGTGATGTTGTTGAACAAAACAGACTGATGTTGTTGAACAACAAAGTAGTCTGGTGCATCCCTTGGATACATCTGCACGCTGCTGTGCAAGGTTGTCCAAGGTCTAGACATTAGCACTATGAAGTACATGTGTATATAAAAAGCGTCGCCAGGATGTTCAGCAATTTTGAATCAATTAATGTATATAGTATGTTTCATCAGTTTTTGTAAACCTTACCGATTCTTCTTTTCGTTCGCTTGTTGACTACACGTCGAGACAAGCAGTGACTATGAACGATACTGTTCTTTGTAGATCACTTCTGTACAGCTTCTTCTGGAGAGTTGTTGTAGTTGTTCAGGTAGTCTCCCTCAGCTGCAGTAGGTTTATGCAGTATTGGATGACATGTTCGGTCGTCTGTTCTGCTTCTCCACAGGAGCACACGGAAGAGGGTATCATCCGGAACCTCTTATGCATATGCTGGTTCAGCCTGTTGTGTCCAGTCCTTAGTCGGAAAATGATGACCTGTTCTGACGGGATATCATCAAGGGAGAGTTCTTTGTCATTTGGGCATGTGAAGCTCAGACGTTTTTGTTTTGATCTTGACCCCAAAAAATTCAGCTTCCTCCATATGTCTACTGGTTTAAATGACACTGATGTTGTTCCTAACCAGAGTGACTACCCCACCCTTGGTTCTTCCACTGCGATCACGTCTGAAAGTCTGGTAACCTCTGACCTTGAAGTTCATTTATTCTTTCAGATAAGATTCTTGGATGCAACAGTGGTTGATCTGGATTTTATGCATAAACTGCAGAAGCTCTGTCTTCTTGTTTGGAACTCCCTCAGCATTCCAGTGCATTATGTTGATAGGGGTGTTTTCTTTTGTTGCTTTTGTCTTGCCAGTAGCTTTACTTCCTCGTCCCCTGGATCCGCGAGACGGTCGGGAAGGACTTCCAGTAGCTGAGGATGGGCCCCCTCGAGGTAAGGAGCCCGGCGCTGCACCTGCCTGGTGAGTCATCACAGGGCAATCGCCGATCACGTCATTATTGTCCAGAAATGTAGTCATAATAGCTATTGATGCATGTTATTGTGGTCTATTAGAGTGCGCCGTGCGGTCCAATACCTCTGACTTCAGCACTCTAGGTTTATGTTAGGGTTACCTAATCTTTATTCCATATCAGTCTGGCCTCTACCCATTGACCAGTCCAGCTTGGGTGTCCCCAACAGAAGCCAAAGCTCCTGCTGGCATAGCTCTCTTTGGGTCACATACAAGCCCCCCCCCCCCCCCCCCCCCCCCTCCCACCACGTCAAGGCATGCACCATGAAGAGGAACCCTACCCATTAAGTGTTTTCTTGAAATCAAACTTGGTGGAATCCTCATTCATGGGCATGGTGTTTATCGCTATGTCAACTGGTATCAGTGTCTTCAGCTGGTGGCCATTTCTTTGCAAAGACACTCTTCCTATAGGCAATGTCTCATTGAATATTGTTTAACAATGCGCAGTCAACGTTACTGAACAGGGCCCAAGAAACCTGGTAGCTATCATTTTTATTTCTAAAACAATAGTTCTTGTGTTCCCAGATTGAGAACGACTGAAACTGTTCAACTTTCTTCATTATTATGCAGTATACTTGGTTATAGGCAGGATACAGAAATCATATTACAGTGCTGCATACGCTTTAGCTGGCAATACATAACAAGTGCTGGTTTATACCATGTATGACTGGAATATGTTCTTTCATTGCATGTGAGGAGATATACAAGATCTTTACTCTAACTATACTCGTATTACGATACTACAGAAGCAATACGAGAACATCACTGCGTATCACAATGTATTGTGTTCACTTTCCTGGAGTACATTTTGCATGTCACCCTAATTCGCGTTTGAATATATTGACTTCACAACTATCATATTTTGTAATATTTACTTGTCTTGTCCTGTTCATTACTGAGACACAACATATTCGTGCCGTTCAGACTGATACCTAGACATTTGACCATGTGCTTTGTATAGACATATGCTGGCTTTGCCTAATATTATAATTTGAGTGAACGAAATAGTATTATATCTCCTCATATATGGAAACAATATGAGCGAATCTTAACTGGTTTACATCAACGCATGCTAAGGAATAAGCAATACATTATCATTATTTGATTGTGACACGGAACATGTTAATGATGAAGAAAGTTGACCAGTTGCAGTTGATTGCAAACATGGAAACACAAGAGATATTGTTTTAGGAAGAAAAGTTGGCGGCCACCAAATATTGGGTCCCTGTATAAAAATGCATATTGCGCTTCGCTGAATAATCTTCAATATTAGATTGCCAGTGAGAAACGTGTGCTTGCAAATGGTAATTTCATGGTAAAGTTTTGAAATTTAGTTCACTGACAAATCATGCACATAAATGAAATGTACAATGATTCCACTTTCTGAAACAAAAACATAGTTTTCAGTTCTTTTTTAAAATGGCTTACTAGAATATTGACAAACCATATGCATCACAAAAACGATTTGTTTTTTAGGAATAGCATCTCATAAGTCACGTGTTTTTTGTCCCATCAGTTACACTAGAAAATTAAGCAGTATTAAAAGTAAAAGATATTTCTCTCAAAACGGATCTTAATGCAGAAGGGTTGTATACAAAAATCTGTCTTTCAAGCTGAGACAGTGATTACAACTTCAGTACACTGTCAAAAGACGTGGTACGTAAACGTCCAATATGTCTTCTTGACAAGACGAATCAAGTTACCATAAGGTTTTATAATTTTCAGAAAGATAAATACTTCCCTTTTAATATGCAGGCCTTCTATAGGAATTTGCATACCAAAATATAGGAGTTTTATAGGAATTTTGAGGTCAAATATAGGAGTTTTATAGGAAAATTTTGACCGATTATCATGATTATAGGTATTTTACACGGATTTTTAAAGACATTTACATTACTAATGGTATGTTCTTACCTTGCATATGTACACAAGATACCATCTACTACCTCAACAAACAGGGTTGAAAATAAGCAGTCGCCCGGTTGCCTGTAGCGACCTTTATTGGCTATGGGCGACTATGAATTTCACAAAGGTAGTCCGTTGGACGAACATTGATTTTAGAGTCTGGCGAAAATGGTTACCAGGTGAAAAATTAACGCACTGAAACTGAATCGAATGTGACAAAACACACTGCTATTGTGCTGGCGCGAACTACAGATCTGGCAACAGACAACATTATGTTCTATATTTTGACAACGCCAGACTTACCAGAGTCAGCCTCAGCTTTGAGATTTTGGTCCGGAGCTTTAAAATAATGTAGCTCAAAACGTATTGCAAACACATCATGTTTTTGTTTTTTTGTTGTTGTTTTAAGTTGTCGGATTAATGGACTGGATACGCCATAATTATTTAGTAGACCTACTTTTTGACATTATTCAATGTTATGGTATAAATTAATCGTATTTAATTAGCTTATATTATTCTGGGACAAAATCAAATTTGAACATGTACTTTTAACTCACACTAACAATGAAATGTTCCATTACTACATGGATTATTTCAAAAGTCAGTAAATTGGCATGTAGGCCTAAAAATAAAATTCATATAAAAAGATATTAATTTATTAAATTATAAACCCATATAATTTGAAATAACGTTTTTTGGGGTAAAACATTCAGTGTAAATAAAAACAATATATATTTATAAAACTGCGTAGGATAAATCCAACGTAATCTAAACGACAAAAACCGGGGCTGTATCTCTGCACAATGCCCGTGAGCATGCGTAAAGACGACGGGGAAAGGATTGGCACAAACATCTCAAATAAGCCACAAGAATGTTCCTCCACTCCTCCTGCAACGCCTGTGCAAGCTCAGCGACGTTACGCGGTGGTGGCTGGCGGTGACGTACATGACGTCCTAACTCATCCCACGTGTGTTCAATTGGGTTCAAATCCGGTGAAACGGCGGGCCAGTTCATAACGGTGATACCGGCTTGTTGCAGGAATGCCTGGGTAATTCTTGCAGTATGTGGACGGACACTGTCTTGTTGAAACAGAAGAGGACCTCCTGGTCTTCGGTGACGGCGCAAAAGTGGCTGGAGAACTGGTCTTAGAATAACGTCAACATAACGCTGGGCTGTAAGGACATCGTGGACAATGATGAGATCACTCCTGAAATCACAGTTGATTGCCACCTATACCATCAGACAACCGCCGCCAAACCGATCACGTTCCCTCACACATCCGTCAGCGTACCATTCATGGAGTCTCCTGTACACAGTGTGACACGTGCTCTTCCATCGGCAAAGGAGACAGAGAAACGGAACTCATCTGAGAAAACAATGCTCCGGTAAAAGGCTGGTGGATGATTACCATTCTGGAGAGCAAACTGTAGTCTCGCAGCACGATGTCGCGGTGCCATGATGTTACCGTTGTACGGGCGTCTGCATCTGAGTCGACGGATGACCGTCATCGGATGGATAGGCCTTCCATGACGTCCTATCGTGTTGCTTGCTGTTATCGTCGCAGTTCTGAACCGGTCACGGGGGTGGTGTCGTCGAATCTGCCGATCTTAGCGTGGGGTCGTAACGGAACGTTGACCAGGTCGAGGTCGATCACGGACACTCCCGGTCTGTTGATGACGTTCAGCAAGTCGTCCAATAGTTGATGGATGGACTCTGAAGGTTCTAGCAACTTGGCTTTGCGAAGTCCACCCTTGAACCATGCCCAATGCTCGCTCCCTTTGTTCTTCTCCGAGTCGTGGCATTCTTAATGTGACGAGGAATATGACACCGTTACGTGACTTTTATGTGTCCACATACTGGCATTTCACGTGCATTGCATGCAGCATGATTGAGCATGTAGTGAACGCATTTCATACCATTTTGTGTTTCTGCTACTGTATGTGTAACGAGAACAAAACCAGGATTAAAACCCAGACGAAAGTACCAATCAATGGCTTCCTCTCATAAATTGTTACTTTAAGTCCAATAAATATATTTTTCATTAATCACAACAAAATATTAAAAAATATCTGTTTTGCGTTTTCATTGTGTGTCAATATATTTAATCTGTATCAGTTAAAGGGACATTCCTGAGTTTGCTATCGACTAACAGAGACTTTTTAACGATTGTAATTACATTTTTCTGCATAAAATATTAGTGGCTGTATATTAAACGTGTTTCTGATCGTTCTAATATTTGTACTTGGTTAAATTTCATTTTATTTCCCAAAATATAGTTTTTTCGTACGTACGAAATTATTTGAAGACAAAATCCAGTTTGGGCTTCTTACAAATATTAAGACGACCAGAAACACATTGAATATACAGAAACTGATATTCTAAACAAGAAAATATATTAAATATGTAAGTTTAATCGTAGAAATATTTTATTAGTTGGAAACATCTTACAATGCAGCAAACTCGGAAATGTCCCTTTAAAGGGACACACCCTAGTTACGGCTATTAAACCCATTTTTTCACAAATAAAATTGTACTTTACTTACCGTTTATTATTTAGAATATACATTTCCATTCACCTGAAGTGTTTTTTGGTAATCCTGGTAATCCTGGTGTTTGTAATACCACAAAATGCATTTTTTGTATTTCTAAAAAACGGGCGCACGTTTGAGAAAAACCGTTGAGCAGACAACGTCTAATCTATTTTTAGACGGGATATTTCCATTTCAATGTCACAGACGTTGGTATACCACGTGACCGTTATCATTTTGGTTCGGTTTGTTTTCTCGTGCTCGGTTCGCGCAATCAACATCCGATTTGTTGTTGTTCATTTGTGAGATTTTTCTTCACAGTTCGTGAACATTTTCAGTAACAATAAAGTTCAGACAAGTAAGTATCTCAATACAAAACGTTACAAATCCTTAAAACCAATAATTTTGCTAAGTCCTACGATATCTGGAGAGGGGATACAACCAGGACAGAACAGTTGGAACATATTCAGGAGAGGTGAAAAGAACGCACCCCAAGTCTGTGAAATTTGTCGTGACGTAGGCATTGTTGTGCTTCAAAATTATTTCAAGCAATTGGGACATGGGGATTCCCATGGTATTTATCGATATAAAACCTGCTCTTTCACTCCATTTGATAAAAACGTGATCTAAGTGTGTTACAGGTTTGTAGATTAACCAAATTATAATTTATTTTCGCTGGATAGAACTAGGGTGTGCGGCTTTAATGGTAACTTTTATTTATACTGGACAATTTGTTTTTCTTTTTAAATGTGATTTGGGTTGGAATGGGTTTAAAACTGAATACGTTTCTAATATAAATTTTAACTTTATTCGTTATGAAAAAAGTAAAGGTTGTTTTATTTAACGACGCCGCTAGAGCACATTGATTTTTTATCTTACCATCGGCTATTGGACGTCAAACATATGGTCATTCTGACACTGTTTTTAGAGGAAACCCTCTGTCGCCACATAGGCTACTCTTTTTACGACAGGCAGCAAGGGATCTTTTATTTGCGCTTCCCACAGGCAGGATAGCACAAACCATGGCCTTTGTTGAACCAGTTATGGATCACTGGTCGGTGCAAGTGGTTTACACCTACCCATTGAGCTTTGCGGAGCACTCACTCAGGGTTTGGAGTTGGTATCTCGATTAAAAATCCCATGCCTCGACTGGGATCCGAACCCAGTACCTACCAGCCTGTAGATTATTCGATATGAAGTTACATGACAATTTATCGGTTTCCTTTCGACGCAAATGGACTATATACATGGTTATTATTCAACAAAGAACATTCTAGTTTTGATTTTGGCTGTGCAGTTAAATTGGAGGGCTAGTTGAATTTGAGAAGGGCCAGTAAGATTTTTCTTCAACTGGCCCTGCTGGCGACCATGGTTTTCATGTTAATTTTCAACCCTGAACAAATATATACCAAGGCTTGCCAGTAGTCCATGCTGGTATCCAGGATAATATGAAAGTTAGTGCACATTCAAAGCATCTTCTGAATTCCTTTCACTGCGAATATAACTCAATAACATATTTTACTCATCGGCATTTTGGCAAAGCAATTGAGTCAAATATAGGAAATGAATATCCATATAGGAGTTTTATAGGATCCTATAAAAAAAAGAAGAGGAAATATAGGTCTGGGAGGCCTGATATGTGATAGACCACACCATTGTTTATTTAAATTTTAAAATTTTCTCCTACACTTTGGGAATTGCTGATCAAATTCCCATAAGTCACAATGGAATTCACCAAATAAGGTACCCAAAATGAAGACAGCTTTAACCTACATAGCAGTGATGACTCTACCAGCTAATGACATCGCGAGACATCACCACACCCAAATGTGAGTTTGGAAATGCTGCCAAGTGTTTTTAAAAAGAAAAATGTTTTATGGGTATGTGGTACCCAAGCTAATGAACCAGGTTTGATGTTACCCAGAATTGCTGAACAACCTAATACGAAAGTGACTGACCATTTCTTGTGCTTCAAAGTCACCATGTTTTATCAATGGATAACCATGCATAACATCAGGCAATAAATGAACTAGATGATGATGTATGTGAAGATGATAGTGAGATGAAGCCGCCAGTGTACCTGCTAACTAATGAGGATATTAGTATGCATAGCACTGTGTACTCAATTTATATATTACCCTCAGTGGTTTTCGTGTTATGGAATTGTAAATAATTCATTCATTCATTATTAATTCGTAAATTGTTTGGTAATTGGGAGTTGTGAGTACTAATAGCTCTATAATGCAATGCTTACTCAGTGAGCAAGAATTCATCAATGGTATAGTATATATACACCTCATCTTGATTTATCATTTTTGACAAGTTACAATTTTAGGTTATATTTTGCTTTAGTATTCTTTAAAACATGTCTACTAAACTTATCAACCATTAAAATTTAATATTTAAGATAAAAAGTGTCTTTCCAACACAAATTAGTAGGTTTTTATGCCAAAAACACCATTTTTGTCAGACATCTTAACAGTTTGACAACCAATTATCTGACAGTATAACAAACCGTTTTGATGGAACTTATTGACTCCATAAACATCAGTTTTAACACCAAGATCACATTTCTAAGTGTTGTAGTTCTGAAGATGTACAATTTTATTGATGGACTGGTGGCCATTTTGGAAAATGACCACCATCTTGTTTGCACCAACATTAGAAAATGTCATCTTATATTTTCATGACCTCTGCACCCCAAAGATTAATTTCCACTATGGTGTCAAATGTTATACTTCCGGCCCTGGTACACATCACTTGAGGTGACTGCGTGGCACAATCAACCGACCTTGGTGGATCCATTCACCTGATTGGATTTTTCCCCATTCCAACCAGTACACCATAACTGGTCAAAGACTGTGATATGTGCTTTCCTGTCTGTGGGAAAGTGCATATAAAAAGATCTGTTGCTGCACTGGTAAAACTAGCAGGTTTCCTCTTTTGACTGTCAGAACTACCAAATGTTTGACATCCAATAGCAGATGATTAATTAATAAATGGCTTTAGTAGTGTCATTAAACAAAACAAACAAAATGTTCCCACATTTGTTTTTGTATTTCCTAACTCAAGGGAGATAACTGACGGATGGACAGACAAATGGATATATAGGGGACTAAAAAGAAGAAAACCATAGGACTTTAGTTTGAATACCATGCTAACATTCTGAGTAGTCCAACATAAGGGAGATAACAAAGCAACAGATATATTATCATGTTATTTTATTAATAATATATAAAACATGGTGTATTTTAAAAAGGTTAAAAGCCTTTTGAGACACGATACATACATTGTAACAGATTCAACTAGTAAACTAACAACTACCTGTTTTAATACTATGTCCATGTAATATTAATTAAATTAGGGTTATAAAAAAATACACAAATTAAATACTTTGCAGATTAACAACAATATTATAATTAAGTGAAATGTACTGAGTATACACATAATAATGTGGTTAATCCATGAACATGATGTTTAACATCAAGTTGTTATACAATAAAAATAAATGTATATATATGTAACATATTGCACAGAAATATCTCCTAAAACAATAGTGAATGTCACTTATAAATATAATTATGCACCTATTTTCATATTTTACTCACCAATAACAACTTGAAAATATGTAAAAAAAAAAAAAAAAAATTATGTCAAGTTAACCTAACAGTAGATCTTTACTTTATGTGGGCTTATTTTCAATTATAAATAGAATTATTTTAAATGTTTTGATTACCATTTTTACCTTCACCAAACTGTAAATATTAAATACAAAAAGGAATTGATCATTTTATTACCTCCTTCTTCTCACTAATCAAATAAAGCATTTAATTTTAGTTTTGGTTATTTTCCATTATACTTTATTAATCATTTCACCCATTTTATATTCGTATCAATATGAAGAGAACAAAAGCTACAAGAAAAAGGTTTCAACATGTTTCGCTTTAATGAATGATATTTAAGTTGTTATTATAGCAATATTTTGACAGACCAGAAGTAATTATGGCGAACTGGTCAGGTTTTTGCTGGTACTTATCCGTCAAGACTATTCAAAATTTTTAATTTCTGCTGAACTGAACAGAATTTATCCAACATATAAAAGCATGTCTCAAATATTACTAAAAGTCAAACTAGGTAAAAAGGGCTAGAATTAAAAAACAAAATAATTTCAATATTATTTTGGTTGATATTTTATGAAAAATAAAAATAGGTACATGCAAATATTTCACTGGAATTAAAACGCTGACATCAACTAAGAATAAATATGAATAGAACACAGTATAAGTATGACCTGAATTCAAGGTCACATCTAAAACAGGTTCTTTGTAAAACGCTGACATCAACTAAGAATAAATATGAATAGAACATAGAAGTATGACCTGAATTCAAGGTCATGTCTAAAACAGGTTCTTCGTTGGTGACAAACACTAAAAATAACGAGATCAACATAAAACAAATATCGAATACATGATTATCACAGCTATTTTGTTTGTTTTTGGAAGGAATTTGATTAATCCTAGTAAAACATGCACTTATAAACCACAGAGATGGCAGTTCAACAGACTTATCCAAACAGTTCTTGATGTTCTCGACTCTGAAAAAAACAAAAACCCATAAAAAATTCAAATAAAACATTTTTTTCTTACTGAAAATTGAGACAATGGTTAAATTTGAGCTAAAATGTAACAAGGAATTTCCTAATAAAGTAACTTTAATGCCTCGTACAAACATTAATCCCATAATGCTATACGCATTTCTGGTTCTTGGGTTTCATATTTTAAAAACAATAATGTAAGATTTACAAAAGAGTACTTCACGAGAACAGCCAATCGGTTGAATAGTAAACTGTTACAGGTTCTAAAAGTCACTTTACCAAGTATCGAAGAAACTGTTTTTGAATGAAATGAAATAAACTATTTTATTTCGCTTAAACTTACAGTATCAGCTGGAAATACTGTCATTAAAATACAAGTTCAATACAAGTTTAAGCTAAATGAATATGCTATTGAAATATAATTCACGTAACTGAACAATCGGTTACCTACATAAAAACCATGTGAACCGACATTTGGAAATATTGTTTCTTGGAATGCAGAACTCATCACACAAATATAATGATAATTATTCTTAACTATTTTAGTAACCGAAACAAGACCTCACAACTGAAATTTTGTCGGCAATATTTTATTAATATGGTTATCTAAATGCAACATTGGGTTTTAAGGGGTGGTTGGGGAGATTCAACACTGCAGTCTTTGTGCCAGAAAATAATCAGAGCTGGTACATAATAAAAATAAAACAGATCACAAATCCCCCTACGGGATGGTTATCGGTTTCAAATCTTTTAAAATTGGATACTGCATTTCATGTACTTTGATAAATTTCAAACAGCAGTCTTACTATATTATAATCTATATAAAAAATAGTTTAAAAAATTTCATTTAATTTCCAAGATTTTAGGGTACATACTTTGACTCTGTGTACCTTCTGGTAGAAACTCTAACTGGTACACATTTACATAATCACAAAGTAAAATACAGACCAGTGATCATCAACATAATAAAACAATTAGATTCTAAAACGAAATACTGTAAATCAGGAAATGTCAGCAAACAATTTTTTTTAGATATTTCATCACACTAAATTTAAAGACACACACAACGGACTGTTCTGAGAAGCTTTTATGCGATTGTTTTGTTGGTGATTAACTGAACACACATTAGCTACATGCTATTGATAAAATTAAAAATAGTAAATAAAATTGTTAGTTATTGTTTTTAGTGTTCGATGACAACCTCGCTAAGTTTTATGGCTCTAATATATCACTTATTTGTATTTTGCTAAAGTTTAACCCTTTCAGATTTGTTAACCCATTGTCTTCAAAGCGCCCCAGGAATTGATATATATGGCAGTTAAACAATGGAGAAATTTACAGATGGTTATTATTCATAGTAGAAGACTGACCAGTTCAAGCATATTTGTAAACATAAATCAATTTTCTATGAGAAGTAGCTCATTATTATACATATATATACAGGTATATTAAAAAAAATCACTAGTTATAAAACTGTATCAAATTTCTATGAAAATGTGTAAATGAATAAACCCATTTAGAAAATCTCTCCGACCACGTACAAATCTCGAAAGTAGTATGTCATCTTGAATTTGTGATAGTATTTCAGCTAGTGGAACAGTTATACCAAATGGGCTGAAAAGTTCCGAATAAATGAGCACATTCTCAAAGCAAACCATGTAAAACAACAGGATTTCCCATGCTTTAGTCTGAATGGTGATTTTATTTTTTAAAGGGATTGTCGGAAAGGGTTAAGATCATTAATGTTTAACTATTTACAGTATTGCAAACCAATGCTTACAAATGAGACTAGACTGCTTGGCAATCCTCGATAATAACAGGAAGTTCTGATTCTCCTTCTGAACTAGGTCTGCAGCGTCTCTTTACAAAGGGAAACACGTGAGACAAACGTTGAGTATTCAGTTTTTCTTGTCTTCGTTCACTAAGGTATTTGAGCAGAAGTTGGTTGCATTCGAAAATCTCTGAATCATAAATCTATAAAAGACAAAAAAATAAAGAAAAAAATATTGGTTTATAACAAAATGAAAACAAAAACATTGTAATTATACCAGTACATGTGTATACACTGTAGTTATATATTTTTATTAAAAGTTTAAAATATCATAAAACGTGAAAAATCATGGAACATTTTGTTTTCAAAATCTTGATTGGCGATAATTCTAGTCAACTGAAAATTGATTAGCAACTACTGTTTAATGTTTTAAAATTGTGTAGCAATCTCTGAAACTTGTGTAGTGAATCATGACCCAATACTGAACTTGTTCCCTGTAAATTACTATCCTATATAGATAATTAATTAGTTAGAATTCTCCCCATTTTGTCCAGACAAAAACACCCCTAGAATGTAAGCATGTTTCCTATATCAACTTCGCTGAGATATCCAAGGACAAAAAGCATGTAACTTTTTTTTACTGTCTGCCAATTTGCTTTAAATGGAATACATTTCTAGAGAGGTGTAAGCCTCTAAGCTAATTACGTAGTTAATTTGTGATGTCGTGATCATTAGTGATTGCTTTAACTGTGTTGAATAACCATCAAATTAAAAAAAAAAGTCAATCTTTCTAACATGAAATCATCCCTCAAGTTTTACAATAAAATGCAACGAACTCAAGTCAATACGTACACTTTGATTCAGTTTCAATACTAACCTGACAAATCCGCTGGACGTATAAAAGAAATGTTCTACACTGTGGCAGGAGCAATTGCTTTTCCTTTAAATGGGAGTGAACAATACACCATGCAACTGTTGATGGCTAAATACAAAAGAGAAAAAAACACCACTGTGATCATCAAATGAAATACTGTATTGGCAAACACATACCGATTAATGCAGACTCCAAGAAAACTAAGATCTAAATCTAATTTCGACTGAATTTAGCAGAACATATTTAGGGGAATAAGTAATGATTCAACTTACTTATATATGAACAATACTTCGTGCATTTTTATTATGCATTTCTCTTTCCTTTGTAAATATACACTAAATTAACAACGGGAATTAACACATGTACATGTCAGTGATCTTTACTAAATTTATTACAAATAGTTGCCTTAGTTTGCAGAAGGTAAATGTGTAGCTTTCTTTTTTTGAACAAAATTTCAGATGTTTATTATAACCCACACATTTTACACCGAAGTTTTCATATCGGGGTTTGAAATAGTGGATGCGAAAAGTTAAAAGCAGTCCATTTCTTAGACTTGGCAGTTGAATGAGAAATTCATCTCCTAAAACATCACAGGTCATTTTTCACGAGAGAGAGAGAGAGAGAGAGAGAGAGAGAGAGAGAGAGAGAGAGAGAGAGAGAGAGAGAGAGAGAGAGAGGGAGGGAGAGAGAGGGAGGAGAGAGACGGGAGGAGAGAGCGGAGGAGGGAGAGGAGAGAGGAGGGAGAGAGAGAGAGAGAGGGAGGGGAGAGAGGGAGAGAAAGAGATGGAGAGATGTTATGTATGATTATCTCATCTGCTATTTAGCTCAAGGTTCTGTTATAATTTAATTCCTATAATGCTCTAAAATACATCTGAGGTCCAAATTTTTAAAACACTATCCCAAATCAAGGGTTTCTAGAATTTTTTTTAAATCCACTAACCATGGGATCAGTGATTTAAAACATTTACTAGCCACGATTTAAAATTCACTAGCCCTATTTCTATTTAAATTGATACAATTTTATTAAATAATATTATCAGATATGTCATCTAAACAGGGAGATAAAGTTTAAACACTAACATTAGGGGGGGTGTTGGGATGGGGGCAGAGTATTCATATTTGCAAAATATACTTAACTGCAACATTTGACCAAAACATTTCACTAGCCATCGGGCATGGCAATAGTAGTTATTTACTAGACCAACATTGAATATCACTAGCCATGGGAGTGGGGCTACTATAATGTGGAAGCCCTGTCTGGCATGGCAATAGTAGTTATTTACTAGCCCAACATTGATATCACTAGCCACGGGAGTGGGGCTACTATAATCTGGAAGCCCTGCCAAACTCTTCCCTTACCCCGTGTTGTCTTATTTTCAGCAGGCTATCTGTTTTTCTTATCAGGACATATTTATTTTGACCTGCTATTTAAAAAACTCAAATAACAGCAGGCCATATAATACTTCCTATTTCGCGCCCTGCATGTAGGTTTGTACCTTGAAGACTGTACTTGATTCCACCCTGATAGAATTTTCAGCTAAGACGAGCATAGTCTCAAGACAACAGCTGGACTCAAACATGGGAAGACATTTGACAAACAGTTCATGGAAGAGCCTGATGAAACAGAGACAGGTTGTCTTGGAAACATCCCATTTAATTTTCTGAAGAATGACTCTTTCCATTCTGCAGAGGTCAGAGGAACGCCATTTGTTGCCATGGAGATGAGCAAGATCTGCTGTTGTAGGAAGTTCCTGAAAAAAAGTAAGAATACATTGAAAATGGTTTAGCATATTTAAACCTTGCCGTGAAAAAACATTGAGGGGGAGTGATTAATTTATCCTGGCGTCATATGTTTTCGATACGATAAGCAAAAAATTAAACTATAATAAAAACAATACTTCGTACATACAATAATATTTTACCTTTCTCAAGTCACATTAGTTTATTGTGATAAAAAGTGATAATTTCCCATGAACGCCAAGTTTTCCTCCATAAACTCTAGCTGCTGAGTCGTACAGGTGTTACCGCTATATTTTTACAAACGTCATATGTTTTTGATACTTTCATTGGCTGTCTATTTTTGTCCTTGTTATGGCAGTGAAGGGTCTATACTCCGTTTAATAATTTACATCAAAATCTTCATTTGAAAATAAAATCATAAAATGTTTGTAACTTGTAAAAAATATTGAATAATCTTCAGACCAATAGACAATGTTCACTTAAAACATATTTACATTATGTTTTTGTCATAGGTTAATGTCTAATCCTCTTGTTATACGTATCAATGACACCAAAATTCAGATTGTCAACTTAAGTACTCTAACAGAGATACAGAACTATATATTTTCAAAAAATCTAATTCCACTAAACCACCTTTGTTTGTAGTAAATGTAAATGTACATGTAAACATGCCCCCAGCAGAAATTATCTAAAAGAACTTTGCTGTGAATGACATAAGAGGTAACCCAATCAGCCTTCCATAAATTTTATTGTTCAGTGTAATGATCATGTAGTATATCCTCTAACTTTGGCAGGTCAGATGTCAGTGTTGCAGACGATAACTTTGCAGGGATTTGTAATACCTGGATTTCGCTATGTGAGGCATTTCATTAGTACCAAAATATTGCATTACGAAAAACCGATAACATGCACACTATATATGGTATTATAATTAAAACATAAAGTTGGCAGCTTGACTTGAAGCATTTTTAATATTGTGAGGAAAAAAGACACTTCGTTGTTTATGTTCAGACTAATAGTGACGTAATATCTCGCGATACATGCAGTTATAAAGAAAGTATCGAAAACATATGTCGATTGAAATTGTATGACGGTACGATAATATATAATCATACTGAGCATTGCTATTTAATTATTTTGTAATACTTTTAAAATTCACATGTTAAATGGAGCTAAACATTACTCCTTTAACTAGACTCAAGGGACTGATGGGGAAACAAGAGTGATAGCTCCCTTTAAACAGTGAGGTCTGCATATATCAGTTACCTGAATAAATATTTGGTCATATAAGAGTTTTAAATCTTCCTTATTTGGATACAGCAAGGTGAGGTATTGTCTGAATACAATGCATTTCAGTTTGGGATATGGAGACCAACTGATCCCTCCCCATCTAATAGATTAATAGAATCTGTCTCCATTATGAGCAATCTAATTAAAATTAGCTCCATTATTACATGTGGATCTAACAGCAGCCAGTTGGAGCTCATGTCCACCAATCAAAACCTTACTTGCAGAATCATGCTAGTGATTTAAAAATAATTTGAAAACATTCCGAATTATCCTGAGGGTATACGACATGTTTCGTGTGAATTACGAATGCCTTATTTAGACCAGTAGAACTAATTTTAATCAGATTGCTAACAAAACTGCGTAGTCTCCAATGTCCAAGTAACATTTCGTCTGTAAATAATAATTTAAATATTGACCAATCACACTTCGCCTTTTATAACGTTATTTGGGAGTATACAAATTCTAAAAATATCAGGCGAGTCTATTTTAGTGGCCACAGTACAGCGAACCATACCAATACGTACGGGATGGGTTATCAGTCTTCAATTTTACATTACAAATTATTTATTTTATGAAATAAAACATGTTTTAAGGCACTCGTAATTCACACAAAACATATATACCCTCAGGATAATTCGGGATATTTTCAAATTATTTTTAAATCACTGGCATGATTCTGCAAGTAAGGTTTTGATTGGTGGACATGAGCTCCAACTGGCTGCTGTTAGATCCACATGTAATACTAATAGTGCAGCTAATTTTAATTAGATTGCATTATGAGGTACATGTATAGATAAGACAGATCCAACCCAAAAACTTTTTTGCTTTTCGCAGGCTGTTAATCCGAGCTCTGTATTAGCTGTTGGGTAACAAAATAAGCATCTCTTTTTGGGTTTAAAAAAAATACAAAGTTCTGATAGTGTAACATTCATGACTATTTGTTTATTTTTAAAATCTTAATTGTCTGGGAAATGCAGCTAAATACAAAGAAATTGCCATGACGAAATGGCCAACTGACAGCAAATTTAAGCAGCAAATAAACACGACAGAAATATTATTTTGCTGTATATAGTAATATTTCAAATGTGCAAAATTTCAAGGGGCAATAAAACTCAAAGAACAGAAATAAAAAAAATGTCTACTTGTAAGCAACACTAAGTCTAAAGACCACTCCCGGGTCTCCCTCTTAACTTAATTTTTCTGTTAACCCTCACCTCACCGTGACTTGATTTCACCAACAATATATATATATTTTTCTTGATTAATAAATACAAGGTTATTCACACACACACACATGCATGCAAACAGACATAGGCTTGAATTTAGCAAATAAGAGGGCAAGGCCATTTAGCCTTGACCAATGTAGATTTTTAAAAGGCATTATGGCCAAAAGACAAATTTCAACAAGTGTATTAATATAACACAACAGCACTCATTCAAATAAATAAGTGTTTCATGTTTTTGTAATAAAACAACTTTTGAGAAGACGCATTTGTGTATGATCACCATTTAGTAACATTCAAAATAAGGCACTGCCAGTTTGGCCATAAGATTGCCATTAAATTTTAGTCCTGCACTCACACACACTCTCACCAGCACCACCACAAAAGTTCCACTGGTGTCGCCTCCAACTCAGGGCTCACACTGTTCATTACCAAATTAGACCAAAAAAATATCCTTTAACATTTTAATAATTTTCAATGAAATATTCTAAATATCTGAAAATTGGCTAAACCAAAATTCGTTGCAGCATGAGCCCTTCCAACTGACTGCAATTTAATTATATGTCATTTACCATTGTTAAGTTTGAGGCATGCATACACAGTATCTCACCGTACAACTTTGTTGAAGCATGACAAAAAATATTTAAACTCCTCATAGATCATTTAAGAAATCAACAGCATGGAAATATGTGGATTATGTATGGATGTGAAAGTACCAGTACTTGTTCTGCAGCTTAGTAAAATGTATGTACCTCATCTTCTTGGTGTATTTTACTTGCAATAAAATAGCAGGCGGAAGCAATGCAGCTCAAATATTTTTCTTTAATCTGAAACGAACAAATATATTTATCGTAAACAATACATTTTGGTCTTGACTATGAACAGTGGTGACATGCTAAATAAAAAGCAACATTAATCCTGAACAACAATAAATCAAATTAATCACCAAGAGAGATTTTGGTCATCACCTAATTAATACCTTCCGACTAAGCTTCAGTCTTCAAATTTCAGGATGGCAACCAGCAGTGCCGGCAAAAAAAAATTCCAAAGGCATTTTAATTAGTATTTGGTTTACCTACATGTACGTTTTTGTACATGTAGCAAATGCACTTCTTTGTTATATGACAAATATTTTCCTAGTGGAAGCTAAACAGGATACCAGTGTTCAAGATTAACAGTATCCTGATATCCCGGGGATACCAGATTTTTATTTTGGATATCAGAATTCAAGAACCCAGTATCCCGCTGGGATACCATAATTATAGGCTAATGTTGTTGGGGTTTTTTAATCCTGAGATTTTATTTTTCGTTAAAACAATGCAAGTTGTCGTTTACCAGTGAAGTTAAGTAACAGTATTTTCGAGCTCGTATCCAGTCTAATGCTATGCCGTAACAATATTTCCCCCAACTTGTACCCAATATAATGCTACACTGAAGCAATAGACTGGGAACAACTACGTCGTTATTGTTTTTGTTGGATTTTCCTCCCTTCAAATTTTATTTGAGATACTGATTCCACGTTTGTAGAAAATGTCTACAGGTAGGTTTATCATTAGTAATGTCGAGAACACTTATAGATTACTGCTAAATACTAATTTATGTCAGTATTACACAAAACTAGATGAAGCAAATCTGTTTGCTAATTCTGTTTGATTGTGAATTCTGCGTTTTCAAATGCGATATCAAAGTAGCAATAGGCAGGGAATGAGAACAGTGTCATTCAAGTTTGTTACAATGTTATTTACGAATTTCATTTAAGTGGGATACTCAATTCTCAGGTGGGATACTAGATTTTGAAATGTTAGTATCCAGCTGGGATACTTCCCAAAACCTTTAATCTCGAACACTGATGATACATACCTTGACAACAATCAAAAACTTGTCAAGAACATTAGCAGCAACTGCAAAGGTGTCTGGCAGGGTTCCGAAAAACAAATGTAAACATCTAATCAAAGTAAGTGCTTTGGATCGCAAGTGGAGATTGTCTTCATCCTGAAATAATAAGTTATACAGTCAATATTGCCCAAATGGACACCTGTAATCAGTGGACATTTACTTTCCTAAAAAAAAAATGGTTTCTCTTATAATGCCTTTACCTGTTTAATCTACATGTAAACTGAATTTAACAAATCGTGAAATAGGCCTACCCACTATACAGGTAGATATAATTTTGTACCACAAATTGTTTTGACTGTTCTGCAAATGAATTATCAAACTTTACACAACATTATCAAAGTACCAGAAATTAAAACAAAAATACTTTTGATGGAAAGCTAGCTTTAATATGCAACTTTGATAGAGCCCCTTTAAAACATTTAACCAAGAACATTTTCCTACATTGAACTCCCAATATCACTGAGTTGACTAGCGCTTTTCCAGACGGTAAGTTCAAAATACTGCTTTGCATTTTTAGACTGCAAACCCTAAGAAATATGTCTAATAAAACAAACATGCACTATTGAACTTACCAAATGTAATACTGAAGAATTATTGGGTATAATGCTTCCAGTCGCAATAATTAATTTTTCAATATCTTCAGGAATCTGAATAAGAAAACCCATTATCACAGCATTAGTTGTTTTTTTTGTTTTTTAAATACATGACTTACTTTTTAAAAAAAGGTGTATATATATGTGTAAAGACCAATTCTTGTCACGGCTGTATTATATGCTAGTGAAAATTAAACTTGGGGTGCACATACATGTAGTTGGGGTCGAAATTTTAACAGGTACAGGCTTTTCAACATTACTAATAATTCAAATCCTTATATTTCTAGGAGATAATATAACTAAAGTGGATTGGTTGGTGCAAACTGATTATATGATGAAACTCAAACTGATTCGCAACACAAGCTTAATATACAGTCAAGCCTGTCTTAAGCGGTCACACAAGGGAGTAGATAAAAGTGGCCGCTTAAGACAGGTGGCTGCTGAGTACAGGTTGCCACATACATAGTCTTTAAAACATTTGTTGTTGTTTCTTGTTTTACCGTATGTACTGCTAATCAACGGATGTATGCTTCACAGTTGACTATAAATCAACTTTTGATATTAAATTAACCGTTCTCAACAAGTTTGTTTTCTTTATCCATTTAATTATTTAATTCCTACTAGTAGTTCATGCACTGTATTGTCATAGCAAGTGAATATACAAATGTCAAGCGTAGCCTGCCCAGAGGCAATTAGATGCATTCCAGAGTCATACTTTCTTAAATGGTACACAGTAGTGATGTCGGGACTGAATGGGTACTAGTATTCCTGAAGGTGTGAAGATTGGTTATTTGCTGCACTTTATCGCTGTTGTTAAAATACACCTTTTATATAATAGTAAAACTTTACTGTGGCTGCTTAATACAGGTATTTCAGCGATTTGGGATCCGATTTAGGTGGCCGCTAGCCGCATTAGACAGGTGACCACTTATTACAGGTGGCCGTCAGGACAGGTTTGACTGTACATGTAGTTTACGGATGTGATGTAGAGAACACTTGCATAACTGAACAGTTAGTGTTTAAAATGACACATTTAATTAAAGACGTTTTAATACACAAACATTTAATATGGTGGCTTTGATGCATTTACTATTTAAATATTTAGCAATGTACATGTATATTGGTGTAAAAATGTATCAACCTATAGATGTGTAGGGCTTGAATTTAAGAATTTGTCTCCCACACCAATTTTTAAAAGACTTGCAATAGGTGAAGCAATTTTGAGCCTGCCTACAGCAATTTTTTAAAAAGTGACATTTGCAGTAAATAAACATGACTGAAAGGTTACTTTGCTGTATGTAGACGTAAATATGCAAATGTTAAATACTGGCAAATAACAGCCAGGAGTATACATTTTGTCATTTTTGAGGAGCATTACCGACGGCACAAAAGATGGTGCTGCTCTCTACCTACGGCAATTTATATCTCAATGACAGAAATTGCTGCCGTCAAGTCCGAGCCCTGGATTGGATGTGACGTGTGTGTGTGCATGTGATATAAAACATGTACATGTATATGTACATACTATATGTGTTCAGATGAAAATTGTAGCAGTGCTACAAAGTACTGAATCACTGAATGTCAAACACAACTTAAATGTGTGTTTTTTTATTTAGCAGGGTATTACAAATCTATACATAGTCGAACTTAATAAATGTTACTTGGAATTTCTAAAAATTATTGGTGCAAGATCAGGCAATGAAATAAGAACTTTAAGAGTCCATATACAGGTTACCACAAACTTGGGGCCTGTATATGACACATTCAACTTTACTAACTTTACATTCTGGGCCCGTGCTTATAAAACTTTTAAGAGTCCAGACTCAATCTCAAATGATGCCACACACATGCAATTTGTATGGCGTTGTCATGACATTAATGTATAAATTAGTGTCTCAGACTAATTATTAGTCTCGAGTCTAGACACAAAAAGTTTTATAAGCATCAGGCTTGGTGTCTTAACCTTTATTTTTTTTTTAAAGTGTGGGGAACTAATTTATATACCATTCTCAACTTTCATAACATGTGGTAACCTCTTGTTTAAAACCGGACCGACTGTTCTCGACTTATTTTAATGCCAAATTAAATCTGATGTACTTTTTTGTGTGGAAGATTGATATAATTTGCCCATACTTTGGGAGCGGGTGTAAAAAAAAAAATCCCTGATTGTGTGCACACTTTATGGATGGCCGCTACGTTGAAAACTTGTAAATTACAAGTACCCGGTAGTGCACTTTCCGTATCCACCCACCTCCACTGTTTTCTTCTCTTTCTCCAATGTATTTTCCAGAAAAGTATGACCCACCCCTAAAAGCTTCACTCGTCAGTCTAGACCTCCCTTGCACACGCATATGTGCTAGTTCTAAATATAACCATATTTTTACTTTCCCTTCAGTAACAAGGTACATTTCTTCCAATGGAAACTTTGCTTGCCACCGTCTAGACCCCTTACATGCATAAATTGCTACACATGGCACATGTGCAGAGGGAGGGTTTTGGGGATTGAAACGTCCACCCCCAAACAAATTTTCTTATTTTTTTTGTTAAGACTTCCGAACATTCTAGCATGTATGCTAATATTATCACTAACCTTAACCCTAAACCTGAATAAACTGAATGCTGGAACATTAGAGTCTTGCCATTTTTTTACCCCAATGTATTTTCATGGCCGAATAGGCCTATGACAATCAGTAGGAAACAATTTTTCATACTACAGAATTTCGTACTCAAACTGAAATTATTAGTCCAAACGGACGTAGAAAGAAAGTGTGATAAATATTGATTTAATGTGCGCCCTGCACTATGGAATTATTTACAAAAAAAACACCTATAAAAACCTCGCTCACCAGTACAGACCCCCCCCCCCCCCCATGCTAGGATACATGTATTGTAACTATTATATTAACAATAACATGTATTGTTTTTATTTTTTCTTGATGTTGATATTATTATTATTATTATTATTATTCATGTCTGTATAATTCATATACGGAGGAAACAATAAATGTTTCAATTTCCCTGTGGTAACAACTAAGAACATACCAGCAATGGCTTTTGTATCGTCCTTTCATCTGCAGACGACAAAGCAGACGTAAAATGTTCATGTTCAGAATTTTGCGAAAACTTGTGGACAACCATGATGGACTCCGTGCAATGTCTGGATTGAACTTGACAAGTTAGGATCTTGCCGTATTCTGTGCGCTTTGTATTATGCAACGGTCAAATTAAACAACACTTCAGAATATTATGCACAGCTGATTGTTTGACAGATCGACTTCGAATCTTGGCGGCCAGCCAGAACTTACATTCTAGCCACTCGTTGGAAGAATCTACAAAGAAAGATATTGATTAGTCAACAAAAATACCCTTCACATAGGCGTTAACAGTGTGACGAGACCGTCCATTGGTCAACTGTCTTAAACTTTGTCTCGCGATCTGTGATTGGTCAAGACTTGCTATTATTATAATTAGGTAAAATAAACAAATACATGCCATTTTTATATTACTACATTTTACACAATATCATAAAATGGCATAAATGCACCTGATATACTTCTGAAACATAATAAAAAATGCGACTGCACTACCGTAATCTAGTTGAATCTGACGAAATTAGCTGCAACGGGCACCTGCGGTAAGAAAGAAAACTAGACCATCTCATATAGCTGTCATTAAAATGGTATCGTCCACCAACGTACCATTGTAATCGTGCGCATATGCAATATAATCCTTCAAATAAAATGAAGGTAACTAAACTACAACATATATGTAAAAAATCATGTGAGCAGCAAGACAATATACACTAATTTCCCCACCATTTTGACATACCAACAACAGAATTAAATAATATTAGAGGATATAGTCCTTTTGATTACTGCGTAGGAATCATCTCTATTTTTAGACCCGCTGCAGATTCTCGAAGCGACTTTTACATTTCTTTCTCTTTTGATATTTTTTTTAGTAAATAACCAAGATGGAGGTATTGGGACAATAAATGTAACTAACACAACTTTTTTATGGACCAGGAAGAGTCCTTATTTTCCAAAGTGTCCCGGGTAAGTAGGTTTTAGGCATAAATTTAGATTTGAAAACCACAAATGTCAGATTTGACCTAGAAATCGATAACTGTATCACAGTACCAGTCTCAAATGCGCATAACAAAGCGAACGTTTCGCGTTCATATTTATCCATGGTACAGCTAAAGCTAAAAAGAAATAAATTGTTAAAATGATGTGTAATGGCTACTCGTCCTTCAGACTAGACATTGCCACTGTCAAAAAGTTATTTTTACTGTCTTTAAAAAAAGAAAGATCGTCCGTCCACACGGACCACACTCCAGTCTTGCTTCAATCATCAATGGTTGATGGCTCGATTGTTGGCAACGAATAAAAGTTAAAATTTTACAGTAGGATTTTCCTTTGGTACTATCACGTATAAAGAACATTATACATACTTAGAGGCCGTCCATAATTTTCACGAGCGTACAAACCGTACACTTGTGACCCCCCTCCCTCCCCCCTAAAAGTGTACATCCCCAAACGAAAAATGTTGATCTACATTTTTCATTTTTTTTTAGTGTATGCTGGCCCCTTAACCCCCATAGCCCCCCCCCCTCCCCCCCCCGCCCAATGTACAAACCATGAAAATGTTGAAAATTATGGACGGCCCCTTACAATAAATAGGGTTAGTGACGGTGCCAAACAGCCAAAGGAAAGTCCTTCCCCCTGCACTAGTCTGATCTAATAAATTAATTTATTGGTGGTGTACTGCATCATTTGCCTGAAAACATGCCCCCAAGTATGATTTTCTTGTGTTAATTTTCGAATTCCAATCTAACATGGGACCCCAGGTGGCGAATTATCCTGGATAAAATTTATCATAAATCCCTGCCAAAGCCATGGTGTCCAAAATTTAATGAACAGAAGAGAAATGGTTACGTAAAACCATACTTAATTAAACTGGTGATTATATCAAATGTGCCCAGACTGACTCGTGATCCACCCAAATCGTGGAAAGACGACAATCCCTCCCCTCTTAAGAAAAGAAACACATACACACACGGTTTAACATGCCTCTAAAAAAACAATATAATAATTGTTTAAAAGTAACAAATAATTGGAAGTTGGGGGTGAACTGGTACATGGGGCGAAACATGGATTCGAGCCAAACTACTACTTGTAGGGAGGTAGTAACCACAGCTCAACATACATCTGCTCATGAATATGATTAGTATTTGTTTGAGCTACTGGGGTCCCAGTCTGAGCTTTCGAAGAAGAAGAAGGCCAAAACGCCCACACTGGCTAGGGTGCAACAATTAATCACAGTTCACAATTTTCATGGCTTTAGGCAGATGGTTTTAGTTTGCAGTTTATTCCAATTTTTTAAAATGGTACTTCAGCGTTTCCATAACTTGCACTCAGCTGGGAATCCCGATGTGGTAAATCATTCGCCTAATTACAGCGCATGATACAAGCAAGTCTCACCCCACACCCCACACCCCCTAACAAATTTAGAAAAAATATTTGGAATTCTTTCTGTATGATTATTTATTGTCCACAAACTAATTTGTACTGGGTACATTTTGACCAAAAATGGGTACATTTTATCCAGTACTTGTTGAAAATGAATTGAAAGCTAATGTCGTTGACTTTCACTTTTTGCACCCTTGTTTTGGCTTTGGACACAATAAATATACTGACATTTCACTTGAAATCCATATTTTATAAAAGTACAATTTTTTTATCACAAGATATTCTTCAGACACATTCAGGTGCAATTAGTAATGTTTAAACAAAACATTTTCAATAACAATTTTTCGAGTATTCTTAAAACGGAAATGTCATGTACCTAGTTTATGGTTATTGTAACGAAATGCAAAGTGACGTCATTCAAATACAAAATTAGCTATATTATTACAATACTTCGCCACATTAAAATAAAAACTGGTCTACTAACCTGACCCCTGTCAAAATTCTATAACAAGCAGACAACGCTGTTTACAGGATCAGTATGTTTTTATTTTTTATAATTCTGGACAAAATATAAATTTAAAGTTATAAATTATGAAAGATATAAAAAGCACCTTTTGTTAAATATATTGTATCAAAATATTACTGTTGAATGTGTTATATTTATTGTGTACGAATCCAAAATAAGGGTGCGAAAAAGTGACTGTTGTCAACCTTAATGTTTGAATTTTTATAGGGTATATAAAGGATGTATTTTGACCAAAACTTGATACTTTGATATGTTGGGTTTTTTTTTTACCAAAAGTGGGTATGCACATTTTGACCAGATCCCTGGGCAATATATTGTTTGTATGTGTATTTGAAGATTTAACTTTGTATGGGGAAGTAGTTTATAAAAATGTGCGTAAAATAAGCAAAAAAATCAAGTTTGAACTTAACCCACACATAAACATGAAATATTTCTTAATACTTTTTTTTTCTATGATTTTGAAAGACTAAATTTAAAATAAAATTGATTTTAAAACAAAATTAATAGTTTTTCCTATCATCAATTGCTGTACTGCTGAATTGCTATCTGGTTATTTAAGTCACATGATTGTTTTGGTGTCTGCTCACTTCACAGATACTTGCCAAAAATATGTGGTCCCTTAAGTCTTTCTGGGAGTGTTTATGTATAATTTGCCTTTATAAAATTTTAAAATAATTTTTATGTTATTATCAGCATGCATGTTTGGTTAAAAAAAACATACATTTAAACAAAAACATTGAATATATTTTGTTTGGAAAATGCTGTAAGGTATTCCACTGAACATTTTGCCTGTAAGAAAATGGTGATGTAGTTAAAAAGTATTCACGGTTAATCTTAATGCATGCCACAGTTCTTGACACCTGTGCAGCAAAACTGTGTTGCATAGCAACCAGTTTAGTGCTCATTTAAAGCGTAGATATAGTAATAAAAAAAGGTAGTTATTTGCATATCAACTGTTTATAAACATTAATATATACTTTATAACTTTATATATAATAACTTGACATTTGCTCACTGATTCTTCTTTAGACTACCTATGCTATTGTTATTAATATTGGTGTATTTATTTGTTTGTTATTAATTTGCCATTATAAATAAAAGTGAGGCATAGATATTAAATGTGTATCTTAATATCTTATCCCTGATTTTATATATACCGGTGTGAGTGTGTGTGTGTGTGTGTATATATATATATATATTCACTTTTGTTATGCCTTTATTATAAAAAAAATAAAAATTATTTATGTTTTTGTAGGAATCTTGGTGCACCATTGGTGTAGATGGGGATGAGGCTTCAAAGTGGTTTGGATGCTAGGCAACTAATGCAGATGCTTGGAAGAGCATTGCATGGTGAAGAGCAACAATGGAAACCTCTGCTGCTTTCAGCTGACGGCCCAGTAAGTGAGCAAGTAAATTCACAATTGAAGTTCACAATATTTGCAACATTTACCAACTTGACAAACCCACCTGTGTTGACATGGTACATGTACATATTAAAGGTTTTAAATTTTAAAATGAAATTTGAAAAGGAAAATGTTATTCAAATTTCAGGAGTCAACATATATGTTTTTATTTTCAGTAAAGGTTTGTTAAAAAAATTTTTTTTATTGAAAATCATAGCTTTTTGGATCAACGACTGGTTACGTGGTATATCAAAGGCCATGGCATGTGCTATCCTGACTGTGGGATGGTGCATATAAAAGATCCCTTGCTATTGATGAAAACAATGTAGCGGGTTTCCTTTCTGAGACTATGTTAAAATTACCAAATGTTTGACATCCATTAGCCGATGGTTAATAACTCAGTGTGCTCTTGTGGTGTCTTTAAACAAAGCAGACTTTACATGTATTGTACAGGCAGTTACCAACTTTTGGGTGGTTATTTATTTAAACGTTTCGTTACCTTTTCAATTTTAATAGCAACTGGGTGTACATGTACATCGTAGGAGATAATATTTTGATCTTGTGTTTAAATACAAAGATAAAATTAAGTATTACCCTTTTTGTTTATTCAGTTTTATTTGAGATTTCATATAAATTAACATAATGGATAGTATTTTATTCATTTACTTTTGTTTTAATCATAAAAGACGAAAGAAACCCAATATTTAAAATCAGTGTGTATCTCCCCAAACAGGCCTCTGTTAGTTTGACAAATTTTGTGCTGGGTCTATTGTTAAGACAGTAAAATGTGTGAACAACAAGAACACCACAGAGCAGTGGTGTGTAATGTTTACTTAATGCTCATGGGGCTTGCTTGTATAGCAGCTGGTCTTTGTCTTCTGATGATAACCACAGTGTAATAATACAAATTAGTGTGTGTCCTGGAGCTCAACAAACAACTCCTGATCAGTGTACCATGACAATTCCACTATATTACAGGTCATTGTTCCACTCTGGTACACTTCACTGCTTTAGAACACACACAGAGAGAACAAAAAAGAAGTGCATAAAGCCGCACACCCTAGTTCCATCCAGCGAAAATAAATTATAATTTGGTTAATCTAGAAACCTGTAACACACTTAGATCACGTTTTTATTAAATGGAGTGAAAAAGCAGGTTTTATATCAATAAATACCATGGGAATCCCCATGTCCCAATTGCTTGAAATAATTTTGAAAGTTAGTATTCTGATGTCACCGGTAGATGTCGCTCGAAGCACAACAATGCCTAGTCACGACAAATTTCACAGACTTGGGGTGCATTCGTTTCACCTCTCCTGGACATGTTCCAACTGTTCTGTCCTGGTTGTATCCCCTCTCCAGATATCGTAAGACTTAGCAAAATTATTGGTTTTAAGGGTTTGTAACGTTTTGTATTGAGACACTTACTTGTCTGAACTTTATTGTTACTGAAAATGTTCACGAACTGTGAAGAAAAATCTCACAAATGAACAACAACAAATCGGATGTTGATTGCGCGAACCGTGCACGAGAAAACAAACTGAACCAAAATGATAACGGTCATGTGATATACCAACGTCTGTGACATTGAAATGGAAATATCCCCTCTAAAAATAGATTGGACCTCGCTTGCTTAACGGATTTTTCTCGACAACACGTCTTGTGAAAAAATGCATTTCGTGGTTTTACAAACATCAGGATTACCAAAAAGCACTTTAGGTGAATGGAAATGTGTATTCTAAATAATAAAATGTAAGTAAAGTGCAATTTTATTTGTGAAAAATGGGGTTTAATAGCGAAAAACAATGCCGTAATGGTTAACAAATAAACATAACTAGGGTGTGTCCCTTTAACATAGTACTAATTAGTGTACATGTAGTTACAGCATTTATACGTTTAATTTAATATTGTTTAAAGAAATTTTTTTTATATATATATTTCTCATATTTACCAAGAAAAATGTGTAAAGTCCTACAAAGATACTTGTAGACTAGATATATATTGAAACTCCAAAAATTGCAGAATATCTGTCCACAAGCTAAATTTGTAATAATTAATTCAAGAAAATTATGTTTATTACCCATAAATGTAACTCCATCCATTATATAATTTTGATACCAATAATTAGTGTTTGGAATTGGTTGGAATTCCATTATCAGTTTTATAGAGAATAATATATGAGTGGCTGTTAGATACCATTCATCTCACAATGTGTTGTTTTAAAAGGTATCTAACAAGTGAATGTGTGTTTGATACTTTTGTAAACAACGCGTTGTGAGATAAATGATATCTAACGGACATGAATGTATTATTCTATTTCTTATATATCCTCAAAAACAAGGTTTAAAGCAAATTTTAATTTTTTTTTCTCTCAATATTTACAGCCGTTGCACTTGTAGCTAACGTATGCGTCACTGACCCATGATTGCCGGGTTAGCTATACGTCACAATGTAATTGACTTCCATTGTGTAGTTTTTCATTGGATGTATGGCAGTAGTGACCTGAAATTGTTAACACTCGTACCCTTTTAAACAACCATGTGTTATAAAAAATAACACATGGTGTTCTCACCAACGGATGTGTAAGAAAATTTGTTAGCACCAATCAATCAACTTTCGATAAACATAAGGATTTGAATTATATATATAAAGATCTGACCATGCACCTATTGTGTGTGCCCAACAAAAGGCTAATTTTGCCTTCATTAACTATTTAATAAACATTTTTCTTAACGTATACATTAAAACAAATTTATACACAATTAAAGTTAACATTTTCCCACACAATTGATTATTGATTTTTTAATCAACCATCACATTGGTCAAACTAATCACTTTTTCAATAATACATGTATGTGTTTTTCTGAATATATGCTGACCGTCAAAAGAAAATATACTGAAACATTTTTATGTGAAATCACACATTTTACTACTACTGCTGTTTGTGAACTGTGATGTTCACATAGAAAAATTAATCAATACTTTCTTTTGATCGTCAGTATATTTAATTTATGTATAATTTTCTTTCAACCAAGTACAAAAAGAATCATATTTTGGACTCCCACCCAATAGTTGTAGTTAATATGTGCTGAGGTGTCATTAAACAAACATTCTGGTCCTCTAGATGTATAATGTTATGTTTTATCATTTCAGGAGATCTCTGCTGTGCAGAGAGATGACGTGGCCGTCTGGTTGTTTCGGCTGAACAACAAGTTCCACTTCATGCCAGAGACTGGTGCTCTGGCTATTTCCTTGTTGGATCGCTTTCTTCGCCATGTCAAGGTAAAGTGATACAAGCAGCTGTTAACCCAGGCACAGCTGAAATTGCAGGGATCGAATTAGTGGCCTGCGAAAAGCAGTCCCATTTTAAAAAAAAAATAGCAGGTGAAAAAGAAATTCACCTGTTTCAAATTAACAAAAAGTTGCAGATCATAAGCTCAGTTTATAATTCTCTAAAATACATTTGAGAGGTCTTAATTTCCCACAACAAACCCTCCACTGACCCCATGTTGTCTTATTTCCAGCAGGCCATATGTTTTCTTAGCATTTCTTTTGACCTGCTTTCTTAAAAAAATAACAGGCCTGGGTTTACTTCCTATTTTGAAAAGTATTTTTTTTAAACTATAAAAACTTCTTTTAACACCTGTTAATTTTCAAATTAACTATATATGTAATAAGTATATATTGATATATATATATATATATATATATACAGTCAAACCCGCTTATTTCGCATTGCTGCTCGATTTTGTGAGCTAACCGGGTTAGTCGATTAACCGATGCTGTTAGCCAATATTGGCATAAGTTTATAAGTTAACACAGGTCACATCTGGATATAAATACATGGCGTTTTTGAGAGGTCTTAATTTCTAAACACACACTCTAAAAACCCTCCACTGACCAACCATGTTGTTTACAAAATGACGTCAGTTTTCCGGAATTACCGGGCTTATTTCCAGTATGGTGTTCTTTCCATCCCAAAAGATACGGCAAGCTTTGGTATATGTTTTCTTAGCAGAAGCATTTCTTGACCGGTCTACACAATTGACCTGCTTTCTTAAGCAGACAACTTAAATAATAAGGCTTTGTTATGTTTGTTTTTTACTTCCTATTTTGAGCCCTGACACGTATGAACAAACAATGTATTTTTTTTAAAAACATAAACGCCCTAAAAGTGATCTTCTTTTAACATGATAACATTGCCCCTGATCGAATGGGCCTTGGGACAGCGCACAGTACTTCTAAAAGTAGTCGGAATATCTGATTATATCTTAGGTTTATTCTATCTTAACTCTTATCTGATTCACCAGTAGTAACGTGCACACCATCTATATCACATCTGTAATATATACTGCATCTATCTCAAACAAAAACAGATTATGATTTATGATTATTTTTTTTTTGCCAAAGTTTGATAGACATTCTGTATATAATTTAGCACCAAAAAAAAAAAAAATCGTTATTTATATGTGCAAATGTGTGTGTGATGTTTTGTAGTGTATAAGGGCAAATATCCGTGTATATGAAAAATAGTATTAATATATATGCTATATATATATGTGCAAATAGTGGATACTGTATATATATATATATATATATATATATATATTATGTTACCAGCTGAATGAAGTATTATATTTCTCTCAAAGATTGTATTAACTATATATATTGTATAAATTATTTACTAGGTTCGTCCAAGGTATCTGCAATGTGTTGCCGTTAGCTGCCTTTACATCGCAGCCAAAACACTTGAAGAAGATGAGGTATGTAGTTCCGTATGTTCATGCTTGCTTATATATAGACATTAATTTCAAAATATTAAAAAGTTTCCAGCAGAGATTAATAGTTAAATTTATACATACCTATACAGTTACAACCATTTCTACTATTAACTGTGGAAGTTGGAGGGGTTATACTTCCTTTATGTTTCAGGAAATGTTTAAATTTTTATTACAATTTTTTATTTTTTTCCCTGCTTAATTTATATTTTAAAATGATCCTATCCTATGAAGTTTACTTTGTTAAAAATATCATGAGAAAATGGTATGTTATTGAGTATGTGAAGCTAGTCTTAATTGCTTTTCTTTTGCTCTAGATTGTGCCCATCACTGTGGAGTTGGTGCGTGGGAGCCAGTGTGGTTGTTCTGTGGCGGAAGTTTTGAGGATGGAAGCTGTTATTCTCAATAAACTGAGCTGGGACATTCGTGCTGTCACCGCCATCGACTTTTTGCATGTGGTAAGGGGTTTTTTTCCATTATGAGTATTAGCACCCAAAAATACATTGTGTATATTTTCTGTGAATTTTGTTTAGACAAAACTTTTAAAATGTTTTTAAAAGTTAAAATATACAGAAAAAATTAAAAGAAATCAAAGGACGTGATTGTTAAATTATATGTGGCAAATTAGTAAGGATTATGTATTCCCCAAATTCAATTTCAGTTTGTTGCGGTATTTCAGTTGGCAAATGACAATTTAACTCTTTGTTTCATTCAAGAATATTTTTATCTTCAGCTCCATGCATTACTGATGTGGCACACCCCCCATCTGCTCGATGCACTGTCGAACATGACGCCCTCAGACCACCTGGCCCTGTTGACCCGCAAGCTGTTCACTTGTCTGTGTAACCACGAGGTACAACGTATTCGTCCAGCCACTGTTGTTCTCAGTCTTCTCAGCTTGGAGTTGGAGCAGATACTTCCATCTTGGTTACCCACCATTGCTGTTCTGCAGAGTATGACTAAGGTATTTTCACTTTGGATTTTGATGCATTCAAGTGCGTTTGCATATAGTTGTCATAACAGTGATGTGGTGCCATTAGACTTAAAGGAAATTATAATTATTTTTTGTAATTAAGGATGCACATACATCATGGTATGTATAGGAAGGGCACAGTGGCAAACCAGGTAGGATATCGCTTCAGTTTTCTTCTAGTCGACATCATTCGATTTCGGGGCATATTTGTAAGTAAGTAGGGCGACCACGATTCTTGCTGTCCGTGCCATGGTAAAATTCGAACCCTGCTATTATAATATTTGTAATTTTACATTGCTTTCAGTTTAGGGAATTGGGTATATTACCAATTATACAAAATCACTGCAGAACTGCAGTTATTTTGTCATGGTTAGATCTGCCACTTGCGAATTTTAGGAACTTTTGGCAAATATTATTTTAATTTGGAGAAAAAAATGTGTAATAATTGTTATTTTGTTGCCAAATAGTTATAAATTTAGCATTTGTGAGATAATTTGGCAAAATTTTCTTACCATCCAGAGCTAGTCCTGTTTTGTGTATCAATGTAAACTGAGAATTCTGAAGTTCACTTTTGATTGACCTTTCTTACAGCATCTTATATTAGCTAAACATCACCCTACTACACATGAAGCCATTTTAGCAATCCATTTAGTCCATTTCCAGAGTATGACAAATATTTTGAAAAGTCACTAGCCACAGGGCTAGTGGGTTTGTGAAAACCACTAGCCCACCAAGATAAAGCACTAGCCCAAATTCCTGATCAATTATCACTGGATTTTTATATAATTTTTGTAACATTACACATTTACGAGTATAACAGTAAAATAAAACAAACACTTAAATCATGTTGTAACTTCAAGTTTTTTGTCTTGTCGTATGTTTTGTCTTTTGTCAAGTGTGATCCATCATCATTGTTTCGTTTTTGCCCTCCCCCCGGGGAAAAATAATTAGCAAACTCTTGGTTGGTATCTAAACACACTATCAAAATAATTAAATTTAAATGAGGGTACGACAGTGTGACACACGGTAATAGATGGTTCAGTGTATTTGGTAGTTGGTTATATATTTAGGGCCTACTATTTATGTCGCCAGGAACGGTGATGCCAAATACAGGGCATTATTCCGTGCCAGACCGATATCAAAAGAATATAACGGCGACATCTAATCCGTTGTTAATTGATGAACAAAAAAGGTATTATTTTGTATCGGCAGCTGTGACGTATTATCCAAACTGCTACACGTAATAGGCCAAGCCGAGTCATTGCATATGCGGTTACCATTAAAGTAAATTGTTTTCCTGATTGCCGATAACCACATGTTAGCGAAGTGTTAAATTAGAAAACAATAGGTAAATAAAACAAACACTGAAATTCAAAGCATGGCTGGGGTTTACTTGATTGAGATTAACCTGTCGTCGCAATTGGTGATTTCCAAGTTCTTAGCCTAAAACATATGTGCGAGATTATCTACCACGTGACGTGTCTAACCAATCAAAACACGCATGTCATTAGACTTTATTTCCTGTGCCAGAAACTTGAAAGGGAAAGGTAAACAATGCATGCTGTAACTGTGACGATGTAGAGATAGCATGTTACTGCAGTTTGCAGACCTAGCTCAAGTGGATTATTATTATATACTGATTGCGTTGTTGATATTATTTGATGACAAACGTCACAATCAAATTTATTAAACGAAATTTCAGCTGAGAGAAAAAGAAAGAAAGAAAAAAAAACCCCGCGATGACGAGAGGAGGGGGGAAACCACTAGCCCGCAGGGGCTAGTGGTTTTGCGTTTCTCACTAGCCCGAACTTAAAAACCACTAGCCACAGGCGTCGGGCTAGCGGATTTGTCGAACTCTGCCATTTCTTTTATTCTAATTTTGTTTTTGTTTTTCTCTTCTAGGTTAAAAATGAAGACCTTATCAGATGCAGAGAGATGATAGCCGGTCACCTTGTGCGACGCCGTCAACTAATGACGGGCTACTCGTTTAAGGAATGTCAACAGCTGTCGAAGAAAAGAAAGGTGGAGCAGACCGACACAGATGAGATTTATGACAGCATCAAGCGACTCTACAATGAGGAGGAAAAGTCAGCGGCGTGGGCATCATGTGGTTCAGTGGTGCACCAAGATTCCGATATTGAGATGTGTGCTCCGGCACTCACTGTGTGTGCGAATTGATTCTTTCCACCAACGAAATCTTATGTTTTAGTCTTTACTCTTTTTCCTTTCTTTTTGAACTTATAATACTTTAGTCTTGAGGTATTAAAAGTAATAGTTTGTAATCCAGAAATATTATTCCTTATAGCAGCTTTCTGTTTTTCCTGTTTTTTCTCTTGATGACAACCCAGTGGGTTTTGTGTTGGTTTTAGACATTTTTATTATTAGGAAAGAAACCCATGATATTTTTTGCCACTTGGCAAAGTAGTTTATGATCTTATGTTTTATTAGTGTGATGCAATCTGAATGACTTCACAAAGTGTTCATTCTTGTTTGATAATTAATACTCGAAAAAGTGCTTGTTTTAAAAAGCAGTTTTTATTTAGTTATTGAACTATGTTGCTATGTACAAGGAAATGATTTCTTTATTTTTATTATTAATATTATTTCGAAAAATTTATTAAGATTTAATCTGAAATGATTAAGAGATGTGTATTTGAGTATGGAATAGTTTTTAGCTTTTTAGAAGCTTATGTCGGCTTTTATTTTTAAATGGGTATTGCATCCCTTTTTCTATGAGTACAGTACAATAACTGATACACTCATTGTAAGTATTACTTTCTACAACTGTTATCACAGAGGTTAACTGGATCATTTATATTACTTGTGTAAATTAATTAACTGGGTTTTTGTTGACACTTTATACACTAATTAAGATTTTCTTTGATAATCATTTTGCCAAGCAGTCTATTTCTTTGGTGCCTAAGTTGTTAGATTTAGCATATTCAGCTCTGTTGTTGTTCTTTGCTCTTAGATACTTCTGGCTATATTTATTGTCCTTTTCATTAAGTTTAAGTGTTTTGTTGTTGTTACTGTTAAAACTAGTGAACCATTACTTGTTTTTGTGATAGCTTGGTATATTAATATATTGAGTATGAATGTTTGGATGTTTGGATGGGAAAAAAGCTTGGTTCAAAAATCCAAGAAAAAAAATGCAGTAAAAAAAAACATAACTACAAAAAACGTAAACCAAAAAAAGTATTAAAAAAGGAACAAAACTAAAAATGTCTTTGGTATTGTATGTAAATATATATATGTGTGTGTGTATATATATATAATGTTGTATTATAGATACAGATGGTAGTGAAAGATGTACATTTAACTGTAATTTTATATTGTGTATACTAGTATTTAATTATAAAAACACCTGGAATCTTCAGATGTAAGATATAAACAAGAAAAAAAGGCAGCAGTCTATTCAGGATGAATCCCAAGATTGAGGCCAAGTATTACTTGTATTTTGTGGGAATAGTTTTCCACTTGTAATTTGAAGAGCAGTGGTGATTTTTCAGGCCATTCCAGTCTATAGTTTTCCACTTGTAATTTGAAGAGCAGTGGTGATTTTTCAGGCCATTCCAGTCTATTTTGATAGTTTATGGTAGCATTTTATCTTTTTTTATCAAACAGTAGATGGCACTGTACAAAACCTTGCATATTTTATCTTAATTTGGCAGTTAATAGGTGATAGTTCAAATGTTAATTTTTTTTTTTTTTTAACACACACCCCTTGGTTGGCTAATATAAATAGTGCTGTTGTCATAACATTAACAAGACTGAAAGATTAGAAAAGTTGCCTTATTAACCAAATTTATTTTGTATCATCATCTTAAACCAGCAAAGTGTGTTTTTTGGCAAACGTTGCAGGTATGGAATGCAATTGAGGAAATCGTACTTTATGGAACTTTATTCTTTCAAGATTTTTTTTTTAATTCCAGAGTTAACATTTGAATGAATTAGAGACTTTTTTTTTTTAATAAAAAGGACAGCACAAATACATGCTGATAAGGTACTCCATCAAAACAAACTGGAATGGTTTAGGATTATTGTGCATTGATTGTCACAGCCCTTGAAATTCTTTGTAATGGCAGTTGAGTACAAATAACAATGCGGAAAATGCATACACCAATCATTTTTGCAATTAATTATGCTGGTTGCTTTCATGAATGTTGAGGGCTGCTGTTGCATGGGTTTTTTGGGGGTGGTTTTAGTGGGTTGTTCCCTTAGTAACCATTGTTCATAACTTGTTTTGTGTTTTCTATGTACATGTACATCCCTTGTATCAGATCATCACAACTTGTCAAAGACTTCTTTTGTGTTCTTCATGGTTTGTAGCTTGCTGGCTGTAATTTACTGCTTGAGAAAACTGTATAAATAGAACGCACTGTAGACATTGTAAAATAAGAACACATTTTTTTATTTTGTGTAAATTGAGAACAAAGACGTTAACATGTCATTCTGCTTGGGTGGAGCTCAGTTTGGTTTTTACATTTCAGCCACATTTTGACGTTCGTCTTCACATCCAACAGCCACAGCCTCCTCAACAGTTGTTTATATATTTTATCAGTTATCCATATTTTGTAATGTGATATTTTAATTTTAATATTTTTCTTCATAAACGTCTGACACCTCCTTCATTCTTTATGAATGTACATATATTGTACAAGTGAAACTACAGGTTCAGAAATACTGACTTTAGAATTATTTTACACATTAATTTATCCATTTAATTTAAAACAAACGATACATATCACCAATATCCCTACCCCACTTATTCACTTACATGCAAACTGTTACGGCATAGCAGTTGTAGTTTTAATTTGTATCTGACTGGTTCAGATTTAACAACAGTGTATGTATATTAAATATTTACCATTGTATTAAATCATTTTTATTGTAAATACCATACATTAAATTCATTGTATAAAACACCTTCATCCATCATATTTGTCAGCTGGATTGTAAATTGAGCTCTACCCTAGCAAGATGTACGTGCATGTAACTCTTATTAAAGTCCCACAAAAAAATGTTATGTGGAGAAGACACATTTGGTGCTTAAACACTTTGCATGGTTTGAAATTAACACTAGCTAAGTAAACTTGTGCTAGTAAAAACAAAATTGAATCATACAAAGATCAGTCGGTTCAAAAGAATATATATATATATATATATTTTTTTTTTTTTTAAAGTTATTTGTATTATGAATGAATGATTAAAAACGACATTTATAATTTGTAGCTGTCCTTTTCACTTTAGGTGTTAGAATTTAACATGCTTGTATCAAATCATTGTGTGGTGAGCCTGCCGTTAGAATGTAGGCAAGTCTATAATGAGCAAATACCTAAGAGATTAATCAAAAGTAGACATTGTGTCTCAAAATCTGTTGATCTAGGTCTATCAATATGGCTCACAAGGTGTCCACTTTACAGAATGATTGTAATGTATGTGTATAGAGTTAATACATGTACTAGTAAGCAGTAGAAATTGATTTGTAGTAGTGTACAGGCTACACTGGTCTAGATGTCTATGAGTTACTTGAATGAAGCTCAGTCACTGGAATATCCCGAGACTGAACAATGCAAAACTCGTTCCGGTATTGCACTAATCACCGTTTTAGCTGCAGTAATTAAAAAAATATATAAATCTTTTCCCTTTTTTTTTTTTGGTGTGTGTACCAGAAGTCATGAAATGGCCTACAATGTATTTAGTGGGTTTGGGGTTGTACTTTTTTTCGGTTTTATTTTTCTTAAATCCATAGGAGAAATTTTCGAGGCAAGCCTATGTTGTATTCCTCCTATTCCAAATGTTTGGGATCAATCCCCGAGTCTCATATTACATGTGGCGTGTCACATTGTGTTAGGCATACTTTCATGTATGATTACTATAAATATTTTAGGATAGTTCTGGCAGGTATTTCTTTAATTATTTAATGTATATTATTTTTTTATTTTTTTTTATCATTGCACACAATTTCTTGCCAGAAAATGATTTGTTTGCCACATTGATTTGCAGATTCAGTGGTGGTTATGAATGTAGAATAGCCATTCCTCTCTGCGAGATGCATATATTACCTAGACTTTTCAGATAAAACCCCGATTTTAACACCTGTATGTGATATAACTGATATTAGTGAACCGTTGACTTCTTGAATACAGACCGGCGTCGTTGTTAGGCCATCGGTCTACAGGCTGGTAGATACTGGGTTCGCATCCCAGTCGAGGCATGGGATTTTAAATCCAGATAACGACTCCAAACCCTGAGTGAGTGCTCCGCAAGGCTCAGTGGGTAGGTGTAAAACCACTTGCACCGACCAGTGATCCATAACTGGTTCAACAAAGGCCATGGTTTGTGCTATCCTGCCTGTGGGAAGCGCAAATAAAAGATCCCTTGCTGCCTGTCATAAAAGAGTAGCCTATGTGGCAACAGCAGGTTTCCTCTAAAAACAGTGTCAGAATGACCATATGTTTGCCATCCAATAGCCGATGATAAGATAAAAAAAATCAATGTGCTCTAGTGGCATTGTTAAATAAAACAAACTTTACTTTACTTGAATACAGTTTGATAGCAGACCCAGGTATATTTTAAAATTAAAACCATTAAACTTGTGTTATATGAACAAATCATCCTCTTTTCTTTTTTTTCTCTCTCTTTTTCTTGTTTTTTTATAGTTAATATTGTTTCACAAGATTCACGGTCACTTAGTATTGGGGTAGGTGGGGAGGGTGTTTTAAAAAAAATTGACTGGTTAAAAATGTGTTATGAAACTAGATGTTTTCCAGGTGTGAAAAGTAAAAAGAAATTAAAAAAAACTAATATAATAATTGTGCTCATTAACTGTTGGAAGGCAAGAATGGAGATTTAGTGACTGAAAACTTGGAAGTAATGAAGGGTTTTGTTTGTTACAGCATCCTATGGTTTTGTTGTAAAGAACAGAATTTTGCTTTGGTATTTTTGTGGTTTATTTGGATAATCTGAATGACAATGTCAAATTTGTTTGGGTGTTTGAGAAGTTGAAACTTCAAAAATAATAATAATAACAGGTTTTCTTTTTAGTTGTACATTATATTTTTGCTTCATTCCAGGGTCTTTATTTTAAAGAACATTGTTATGGCAAATGTGATTAGTGATTACCTTTGTATTGACAATAAACATGTCATTGATATTCAGCAGAATAACAGGACGATGTGCCACCGTGATCAATGTTTTTGTTTTGTTTTGTTAAGTGCCACTGGCAAACACTAAGAAGTGGTTAGAAAATGTTATAGAACCATTAAAGGCATTTGTTGCAATCAGGCTATCTTGTGATAGCCCTTGTTGCTGCCTAGGGGTGGGACGTAGCTCAGTGGTACAGCGCTCGCTCGATGCGCGGTCGGTCTGGGATCGATCCTCATCGGTGGGCCCACTGGGCTATTTCTCGTCAAAGCCAGTGCACCACGACTGGTATATCAAAGGTTGTGGTATGTGCTATCCTGTCTGTGGGATGGTGCATATAAAAGATCCCTTGCTGCTAATCGGAAAGAGTAGCCCATGAAGTGGCGACAGCGGGTTTCCGCTCTTAATATCTGTGTGGTCCTTAACCATATGTCTGACGCCATATAACCGTAATTAAAATGTGTTTAGTGCGTCGTTAAATAAAACATTTCTTTCTTTCTTTGTTGCTACCTAATTATATGCCAGCATTAAGTGCAACCCTTTGGGGGTTTTTTGTTTGTTTTTTATGTATGCACAGACGGATCTACGTGGGGTCCCTCTAAATTTTGCATTCCACCTCATATCATTGGGGACCCCCCTAAATGGATTTTCTGGATCTGCCACTGGTTGGTATCTGTCCAGCCGGTGGTACAATGTATGAAGATGTTAATACGGGTAGCTGGCCCATGTTGCACTAGAAAATTAACATTCTCTACTTCTGGTATTCTTGAACCTTAGACATGAGAGTTTTCTTACCCACTGATTCTCGCTCCAGCCAGTGCACCACGACTGGTATATCAACGGCCGTGGTATGTGCTATCCTGTCTATGGGATGGTGGATATAAAAGATCCCTTGCTGCTAATCGAAAAAGAGTAGCCCATGAAGTGACGACAGCGGGTTTCCTCCCTTAATATCTGTGTGGTTGTTGACCATATAACCGTAAGTAAAATACGTTGATTGCGTCGTTAAATAAACCATTTCCTTCCTTCCTTCTTACTGAAGATCATTTAGATTCATAGGGCCCTCCGCCCGCCTCGTACGCTTATGTTTAGATTAAGATTCATGGTCTCCACAGCCACACCATCCAGTGAAATAAGCACGTTTGAATGTTGTTGCTCTGTGATGTGTTAATGTAAGTTAAACTCGAACTGCTGTGAAGAGTAAGTTAATTGCTAGCGCAAGCACAGGCGTTTATTTCAAACCTGGGTTTTGCGAATATGCAAGAAATGGAATACTACATTCATGTACGTTAGATACCATTTATCTTCCAACTCGTTTAAATACGTATAAATATAAAAACGTATTCAACTCGCTTTTGCTCTTTCGATTTGTTTTGAAACAATATAAATGTTATAAAACAGCCACTCGTAATATTCGCTATATCTCTTTCTAAGACAAATATTTCATGGAATGGACTTGTTAAATTAATCTCAAGCGATATACTATTCCATTATTTTGTGTGTACAATATTTAAAAAGATGGCGACAGACAGACATTGTATAAAAAATATATGTTTTATTTAACGACACACTCAACACATTTTATTTACGGTTATATGGCGTCAGACATAACACTCTTTTCGATTAGCATCAAGGGATCTTTATATGCACCATCCCACAGACAGGGTAGTACATACCACGGCATTTGATATACCAGTCGTGGTGCACTGGCTGGAACGAGAAATAGCTCAATGGGCCCACCGACGGGGATCGATCCCAGACCGACCGCGCATGTACATTGCAATGTACATTGTATAAAAACAGTGGACAGTAATCGTAGCAACACGTTTGATTAAAACTGGGTGTGTTTCTATTTGGCAAACGTAACATGGTGAGTCGATAATGCAGTGTTAACAGAACAACAACTTGCCAATACAAAACGTTTTGAAAAATAAAATATGATATGCATGTATTATGCATTATAAGATTTCGCTATTATACATTAATTTGTAATGAGTTACAAATTAATCGATCCCATACACATAATATTTGCATAAATCTTTCGGAATTGTATAATGTGGGTACTGTGTAAATAAGATTCGTATTCAGTATGACTACATTCCTGTTTTATCACGTCGTAACGAGCCTTATGAAGTCGGCGAATCCACAACATCTTGCGTGTTGACTGCCTGTGGTAGTTAGGGCTATCAAAAAAGAAATATTGTATTTAACGACACACTCAACACATTTTATTTACGGTTATATGGCGTCAGACATATGATTAAGGACCACACATATATTGAGAGAGGAAACCCGCTGTCGCCTCTTCATGGACTACTCTTTTTCGATTAGCAGCAAGGGATCTTTTATATGCACCATCCCACAGACAGGATAGTACATACCACAGCCTTTGATATATCAGTCGTGGTGCACTGACTGGAACGAGAAATAGCCCAATGGGCCCACCGACGGGAATCGATACCACACCGACCGCGCATCGAGCGAGCGCTGTATCACTGGGTTACGTCCCGTCCCATAGGGTTATCAAAGACAAATGAATTGCACAGAGACGGCAAACGTATTGGCAACATTTAAAAAAAAAAAAAAAAAAATCCATGTTCGACTGTGTGGGGGAAATGTTAACTGCAATTGTTCTTCCAGTTTAGATGATGGAATTGATATAAATATGTCGAGGTATGTTTTCATGTGTACATAAAGAACAAATAAATTAAATAGTTATTAAAGGCAAAATTAGCTATTTATAGGATTTAGATCCCGGCGAAGACGACAATAGGGATACATGTTGCTTATAATCCAAATCGTTCTTATGTTAATATAATTCTAACCGATTGTGTAATCGAAAGTTGATGTTAGTGTCAGCCAATATTATAACCGATGATCGATGATCAAATTCCAACCGATTCGCAACACTAGTTGAAGGTATAATAATTACTAGTGGGTCGGATAAGTGATATAATCATTCATATAATCATGTATCACCAACTGAAACTTTTATTTTCAGGAAAGTAGTGAAATGCAATTGTATTCGGGTTAGAAATACATGGGCGGATCCAGGGGGCATATCCCCCCTCCCCCGCCCCCAAACAAATTCAAGTGCCTCTTTGTCTTTCCACGAAATCCAAACTTTTATTAAAGTGTCATCATTTCCAGAAGTTGGTCAATGTGCCTATTGTGTCAATTGTCCCAGGGCCGTACCCTCCGAGGGGGGGGGGGACAAGGGGAAGTTCCCCCCCCCCCCGAGAATCTTACTTTTGTTTGGGTTTTTTTTACTCCAGAAAATAGCATACACATCTCAGGGTTTAATTTGTACAGTGTTTCATTTGTTTATAAAACAAGTAATGCCCCCCCCCCCCCCCTCCTCCGGGTTTTGATCAGGGTACGGCCCTGGGTCCTCTACCTAAACTAGTTCCTGGGTCCACCCTTGAAATCTGGGTTTGTTATTATCGTACCAAGTGTAGGAGTGGGAACCAAAAGGTGTACTAGGTCCCGTACCCAAGAGCGCACAGATAACAAAAAGTGCTGAACTACATTTTCGATTCATTCATTCATTCAGTTTTACCGGCCTCGGTGGCGTCGTGGTTAGGCCATCGGTCAACAGGCTGGTAGGTACTAGGTTCGGATCCCAGTCGAGGCATGGGATTTTTATTCCAGATACCGACTCCAAACCCTGAGTGAGAGCTCCGCAAGGCTCAATGGGTAGGTGTAAACCACTTGCACCGACCAGTGATCCATAACTGGTTCAACATAGGCCATGGTTTGTGCTATCCTGCCTGTGGGAAGCGCAAATAAAAGATCCCTTGCTGCCTGTCATAAAAGAGTAGCCTATGTGGCAACAGCAGGTTTCCTCTAAAAACAGTGTCAGAATGACCATATGTTTGCCGTCCAATAGCCGATGATAAGATAAAAAAAATCAATGTGCTCTAGTGGCATTGTTAAATAAAACAAACTTTACTTTACTTGAATACAGTTTGATAGCAGACCCAGGTATATTTTAAAATTAAAACCATTAAACTTGTGTTATATGAACAAATCATCCTCTTTTCTTTTTTTTCTCTCCCCCTCTCTTTTTTTCTCTCTCTTTTTCTTGTTTTTTTATAGTTAATATTGTTTCACAAGATTCACGGTCACTTAGTATTGGGGTAGGTGGGGAGGGTGTTTTAAAAAAAATTGACTGGTTAAAAATGTGTTATCAAACTAGATGTTTTCCAGGTGTGAAAAGTAAAAAGAAATTAAAAAAAACTAATATAATAATTGTGCTCATTAACTGTTGGAAGGCAAGAATGGAGATTTAGTGACTGAAAACTTGGAAGTAATGAAGGGTTTTGTTTGTTACAGCATCCTATGGTTTTGTTGTAAAGAACAGAATTTTGCTTTGGTATTTTTGTGGTTTATTTGAATAATCTGAATGACAATGTCAAATTTGTTTGGGTGTTTGAGAAGTTGAAACTTCAAAAATAATAATAATAACAGGTTTTCTTTTTAGTTGTACATTATATTTTTGCTTCATTCCAGGGTCTTTATTTTAAAGAACATTGTTATGGCAAATGTGATTAGTGATTACCTTTGTATTGACAATAAACATGTCATTGATATTCAGCAGAATAACAGGACGATGTGCCACCGTGATCAATGTTTTTGTTTTGTTTTGTTAAGTGCCACTGGCAAACACTAAGAAGTGGTTAGAAAATGTTATAGAACCATTAAAGGCATTTGTTGCAATCAGGCTATTTTGTGATAGCCCTTGTTGCTGCCTAGGGGTGGGACGTAGCTCAGTGGTACAGCGCTCGCTCGATGCGCGGTCGGTCTGGGATCGATCCTCATCGGTGGGCCCACTGGGCTATTTCTCGTCAAAGCCAGTGCACCACGACTGGTATATCAAAGGTCGTGGTATGTGCTATCCTGTCTGTGGGATGGTGCATATAAAAGACCCCTTGCTGCTAATCGGAAAGAGTAGCCCATGAAGTGGCGACAGCGGGTTTCCGCTCTTAATATCTGTGTGGTCCTTAACCATATGTCTGACGCCATATAACCGTAATTAAAATGTGTTGAGTGCGTCGTTAAATAAAACATTTCTTTCTTTCTTTGTTGCTGCCTAATTATATGCCAGCATTAAGTGCAACCCTTTGGGGTTTTTTTGTTTGTTTTTTATGTATGCAGAGACGGATCTAGGTGGGGTCCCTCTAAATTTTGCATTCCGCCTCATATCATTGGGGACCCCCCTAAATGGATTTTCTGGATCTGCCACTGGTTGGTATCTGTCCAGCCGGTGGTACAATGTATGAAGATGTTAATACGGGTAGCTGGCCCATGTTGCACTAGAAAATTAACATTCTCTACTTCTGGTATTCTTGAACCTTAGACATGAGAGTTTTCTTACCCACTGATTCTCGCTCCAGCCAGTGCACCACGACTGGTATATCAACGGCCGTGGTATGTGCTATCCTGTCTATGGGATGGTGGATATAAAAGATCCCTTGCTGCTAATTGAAAAAGAGTAGCCCATGAAGTGACGACAGCGGGTTTCCTCCCTTAATATCTGTGTGGTTGTTGACCATATAACCGTAAGTAAAATACGTTGATTGCGTCGTTAAATAAACCATTTCCTTCCTTCCTTCTTACTGAAGATCATTTAGATTCATAGGGCCCTCCGCCCGCCTCGTACGCTTATGTTTAGATTAAGATTCATGGTCTCCACAGCCACACCATCCAGTGAAATAAGCACGTTTGAATGTTGTTGCTCTGTGATGTGTTAATGTAAGTTAAACTCGAACTGCTGTGAAGAGTAAGTTAATTGCTAGCGCAAGCACAGGCGTTTATTTCAAACCTGGGTTTTGCGAATATGCAAGAAATGGAATACTACATTCATGTACGTTAGATACCATTTATCTTGCAACTCGTTTAAATACGTATAAATATAAAAACGTATTCAACTCGCTTTTGCTCTTTCGATTTGTTTTGAAACAATATAAATGTTATAAAACAGCCATTCGTAATATTCGCTATATCTCTTTCTAAGACAAATATTTCATGGAATGGACTTGTTAAATTAATCTCAAGCGATATACTATTCCATTATTTTGTGTGTACAATATTTAAAAAGATGGCGACAGACAGACATTGTATAAAAAATATATGTTTTATTTAACGACGCACTCAACACATTTTATTTACGGTTATATGGCGTCAGACATAATACTCTTTTCGATTAGCATCAAGGAATCTTTATATGCACCATCCCACAGACAGGGTAGTACATACCACGGCATTTGATATACCAGTCGTGGTGCACTGGCTGGAACGAGAAATAGCTCAATGGGCCCACCGACGGGGATCGATCCCAGACCGACCGCGCATGTACATTGCAATGTACATTGTATAAAAACAGTGGACAGTAATCGTAGCAACACGTTTGATTAAAACTGGGTGTGTTTCTATTTGGCAAACGTAACATGGTGAGTCGATAATGCAGTGTTAACAGAACAACAACTTGCCAATACAAAACGTTTTGAAAAATAAAATATGATATGCATGTATTATGCATTATAAGATTTCGCTATTTATACATTAATTTGTAATGAGTTACAAATTAATTGATCCCATACACATAATATTTGCATAAATCTTTCGGAATTGTATAATGTGGGTACTGTGTAAATAAGATTCGTATTCAGTATGACTACATTCCTGTTTTATCACGTCGTAACGAGCCTTATGAAGTCGGCGAATCCACAACATCTTGCGTGTTGACTGCCTGTGGTAGTTAGGGCTATCAAAAAAGAAATGTTTTATTTAACGACACACTCAACACATTTTATTTACGGTTATATGGCGTCAGACATATGATTAAGGACCACACATATATTGAGAGAGGAAACCCGCTGTCGCCTCTTCATGGACTACTCTTTTTCGATTAGCAGCAAGGGATCTTTTATATGCACCATCCCACAGACAGGATAGTACATACCACAGCCTTTGATATATCAGTCGTGGTGCACTGACTGGAACGAGAAATAGCCCAATGGGCCCACCGACGGGAATCGATACCACACCGACCGCGCATTGAGCGAGCGCTGTATCACTGGGTTACGTCCCGTCCCATAGGGTTATCAAAGACAAATGAATTGCACAGAGACGGCAAACGTATTGGCAACATTTAAAAAAAAAAAAAAAAAAAAAAAAATTAATTTTTTTTTCAATCATCGATTATAATCGAAAATTGATCTACCGCTTTTATGATCGATTATAAAAATCCATGTTCGACTGTGTGGGGGAAATGTTAACTGTAATTGTTCTTCCAGTTTAGATGATGGAATTGATATAAATATGTCGAGGTATGTTTTCATGTGTACATAAAGAACAAATAAATTAAATAGTTATTAAAGGCAAAATTAGCTATTTATAGGATTTAGATCCCGGCGAAGACGACAATAGGGATACATGTTGCTTATAATCCAAATCGTTCTTATGTTAATATAATTCTAACCGATTGTGTAATCGAAAGTTGATGTTAGTGTCAGCCAATATTATAACCGATGATCGATGATGAAATTCCAACCGATTCGCAACACTAGTTGAAGGTATAATAATTACTAGTGGGGCGGATAAGTGATATAATCATTCATATAATCATGTATCACCAACTGAAACTTTTATTTTAAGGAAAGTAGTGAAATGCAAATGTATTCGGGTTAGAAATACATGGGCGGATCCAGGGGGCATATCCCCCCTCCCCCGCCCCCAAACAAATTCAAGTGCCTCTTTGTCTTTCCACGAAATCCAAACTTTTATTAAAGTGTCATCATTTCCAGAAGTTGGTCAATGTGCCTATTGTGTCAATTGTCCCAGGGCCGTACCCTCCCCCCCCCCCCCCCCCCCCCGAGAATCTTACTTTTGTTTGGGTTTTTTTTACTCCAGAAAATAGCATACACATCTCAGGGTTTAATTTGTACAGTGTTTCATTTGTTTATAAAACAAGTAATGCCCCCCCCCCCCCTCCTCCGGATTTTGATCAGGGTACGGCCCTGGGTCCTCTACCTAAACTAGCTCCTGGGTCCACCCTTGAAATCTGGGTTTGTTATTATCGTACCAAGTGTAGGAGTGGGAACCGAAAGGTGTACTAGGTGTACTAGGCGCAAATAAAAGATCCCTTGCTGCTGATCGGAACGAGTAGCCCATGTAGTGGCGACAGCGGGTTTCCTCTCAAAATCTGTGTGGTCCTTAACCATATGTCTGACGCGATATAACCGTAAATAAAATGTGTTGAGTGCGTCGTTAAATAAAACATTTCTTTCTTTCTTTCATTCAGATTTTAACACAGATTACTGGGCGGATGCAGAATTTTTCCCAAGGAGGGGTTGCAACGTTTTAAAAAAATTCCCTGCAGTATTCAGGGAGGTTTGCAATGTTTTAAAAAGGTACTTCCCGTGTTCAAAAGTACACATAAGCGTCTGAAACGGGGGGGGGGGGGGGGGGGGGGGGGGGGGGGAGGGGGGCACAATATGAACTCGCATTTAATAAGTGCGTCCCCCCCCCCCCCCCAGTTGCTGCCATCTTCCGACGACTATGCTACATTAACATGCAATGATTATATAATATGACAGTATTTTCTCAAAACACCAAGCCGACAAAGAGCATTCAGATCAAGAGTCCCACACAACGGATATAAATGTATTGGGTCACATCTACAGACTTTTAGTCTTGCAGTTACACGCCTGCAAGGCCTGTAATTGTATGCATTTACAACCTGCGTGTAAACAAAACAAAAAAACTGGCTTCGTAAATTCGGCTCATTGTATTAATTTGCTACACGCTGGATTAAGGGTGATTTGTTCATCCATGGAGGAACAACACGCGGTACTGCAACTGATAGCACAAGATAATCCAAGCATTATAAGTAGACGTCACATCACAGGGCCGTAGCTAGGATTTTTTGTTGGCGGGGGGGGGGGGGGGGGGGCAACTGAGTAGTTAATAGTCTAAAACTCCTTTTAAAACGGTTAAGAAGCTACGGCCCTGCATTATCATGAACTTATAAACTTCTGTTAGTGACACTGACTTAGGCACGTATGTTCGATAAGGGTGGCGGTGTGGGTGAGGGTGGAAGAGTGTCTTTCTTAGTTGTAGTTGAAATAGTGTAGGCCTACCTTCCCGATAATATATTAATCAGAGTGCTACTTCTGAGCTAGTTTCATGGAGTGCAGCAGTTGATAAAATGTGAAATATTTAGTAACACGTGTATTAATAATAAAAAATAAGGGATCACAGCAAATAGCGATTGCAACCAAAACCATCAATCCACGAATGCAGGAGAGAAGGAAACAGAAAAAAAGAAGAAAAAAAACAGGAAAAAAAAAACAAAAAGCGGAGAAAAGGAAACAGGAAAAAAAGTAACGGAAACAAAGAAACACCCCATATACTCATTTATACTAACTTTTTTATTATTAATATATACTAACCCTAACCCTAACCCACTAACCCTAACCCTAACTCACTAACCCTAACCCTAACCCTGTTTCTTTCTTTCCGTTACTTTTTTCTGTTTCCTTTTTTTCCATTCATTCATTGATTTATTCGTTTCCTTTTTTCCTACCCGATTTTGTTTCTGTTTTGCCTGGTTCCTTTTTTCCTCCTGTTTCCTTCTTTCTGTTTATCCCAATCGTAAGCTGACCTTGTTGCTGGCAGTCAATTCGACATTACTGTCATTCAACTTTGCATGAAATACAGACATTACTTCGCTACCATGCAGTATTACACTGGCGTAGGAAGCGGGGGGGGGGGGGGGGGGGGGGGCAGGCGCCCCCACTTTTCAGATATTATACTTTATATTTGCTTTATAATAGTGTAAAAGTGTGTAAGTATAAAAGTACCCCCCCCCCCCCCCCCCCCCCACACACACACACCTTTTGGCACCTTCCTATGCTCGTGAATGACTTAAATTTGAAATACAATTCCATTAGCCTGAGTATTCTGCCGTTCGAACTGTAGACGAACATTTGTACGGTTATGATAGCTCTCTCAGTCAGAGGTTACTCTACAGCTAACACGTATATATATATATATATATATATATATATATATATATATATATATATATATATATATATATAATCAGTATATTCCGCAGACCTGAGCTCGGCACTGTAGGACGTGTCTGTATATACTGTATGATTATATTTCTGTGAGCTAAACAGCGCATTATATTTTTTATGTCCAGTAGTACAACACATGAAATAGAGCGCTTAATTTATTCTGACAGATTTTTTGACAAGGATGGATGACCACGCGTAGGCCTACGTTTCGTGTTCATGACATGATGACATCGATTAAATTCAGCTGTGTGCGTTGAACACGTTAAGCTGTACATAATGTATACAATGTATATGCATGTCATGCTACATATATGAATACATAGTAAATAACTTGCTACATTTGAGTTTTCAGTTAAACTTTATTTTCGTCCTTATTTCCAGTTATGGCCAACGTGTGTTGTCTTGGATATATATATATATATATATATATATATATATATATATATATATAGTATCGGTGGCTGGGAAAAAGTCACAATTTAGTATAGGAAATAAATCACAAGAAAAAAAGGTCACAACTTTGATACATGTATAATAAAATGTATGGGTTTTCAGAGTATTGCATGTGACTAGATTAAAATAATGTGGCCACGATGACGGTCTATTCAGGAATAAACGGAAGAAGGAAAAAGAAAAATAGAATGCACGGCACGCTTAGATCCACAGGAAGGTGAAAACGTTAATTCTCGCTTTGACCAGTGCGCCTAGACTGACATATCAAAGGATCTCTTACTTCTAATGGAAAACTGTAGCGGGTTTTCTCTCTAATACTAGTGTTTTCCCTAGCTTGTTTTAGCATGGTGCAGCACCATGCCTCATTAGTCTAGCACCATCTTGCCTTAATCAGCACCATGCTGCCCTGAGATTAAACAAGCCTTTTTCACTAATTAATTCTAAAATTGCCTTTATAAAACACCCCAAAATTAATTATTAATTAATAAAATATGCCTTTTATATCTTTTGCCATTCATTTATTAAAGCAAGCACATAAATTACATTAATGTTTATTTCAATAAATTTTTGTGAATTTTTAATGAAAATCGAGTGCCCCGAAAATGGTGAAAATACCCCTAAAGTGTTTGGTCTACCATGCTTTGCCAAATTTTAGGGAAATCACTAAATACTATATATGTCAAGATTATCAAATGTTTGACATCCAATAGCTGATGATTAATAAATCAATGTGCTCTAGTAGTGTTGTTAAACAAAACGAACAATTAACGTTAATGCCAACATTTGATTGTGTGTGTGCGAGCACGTATGTTTGTGTGTAGCACCCCCCCCCCCCCCCCCCGTTCTCTCTGTTGCATACGCATGCTTAGATACAGTTACACAGTTACACACACACACACACACACACACACACACTATACACTCGCGCAAACGCATAGAGATGTCAGAATTGACACTGTATCATATATAGAGGATATTTCATGGGGTTTTTTTTTTGGTCAAATATGATTTATATCTCATCGAGTGAAGATATGATTGCAAACTTCATTCGATGAGACATAAATCATATTTGACAAAAAGCATGAAATTTTCGTTTATTAACTTTTAGCAATTTATCTTTATTTTTTATAATGCACCAGCAAAATAGTTGTGGCTTACAGTGAAGATAACATTTTCTACAGTGACAATAACACATTTTAGAGTGAAATAGTGAAATTTTCACTCTAAAATGTGTCATCGTCACCGAGTGACTGATAACACTTTTATTTCACTGATATTTTAAGATATTTTACTAAATGTTATATGTTAAATCTGTATAGACGAGCTTTTGCCTCAAGACATTATAATATATTTTAGTCATGGGTCACTTAAAGTTCACAGAATGTGTAATACGTGTGATTTAGAACTGACCGTAAGTATTTTCGTGTCAAGCATGCAGACAGTCGAGGGAATCGTGTCATTTCGTTGACAGCTCTAGAGCATGTCCCGGTGAAGTGTCTGGCGTGTAGTTAACTACATTTTGTCGGCCATCGCTTGGTATTTCGTTGCAGACGAATGAATGAATGAATGAATGAATGTTTAACGACACCCCAGCACGAAAAATACATCGGCTATTAGGTGTCAAACTATGGTAATGCAAATAAAGTGATGATCAACATCAATATAAAAATTCAAGATTTAAACAAAAACACAGCGTAAAGAACCGTGCAAAAACACAAATATCACAGATTGATACTGACTTTTACTTTAAATTTATTTGTGCTGTATTGGCCATTCTCAAAGAGAATGTTACACCCCTGCACCACGGTGAGGTTACAGCACGCGCAGGGGCGTTGCAGACGACTTAATATTATTATTATCATTATTATTATTATTACCGCACTGTATTTTTAGATACTGATATACTTTCATTCATCATCCTAGCTGAGTGTCCTCTGGCGTTATTTTATTATACGTCATATGTTATAGAGTAACGCTAGAGGACATACCAGCTATCATTATCCATGGTATGTACTGTTCTGCTTACAGGAAAGTGTATACAAAAGATCCTTTGCTGCTTTTTCGGTAGAAGTCTTTATGGTATCACTGCCCCTACCCCTGCCCATCCCAATACACTGTCAAAATAGCCGTGTCAGACACGCCCTTCAAGTGTGTGTGTGTGTGGGGGGGGGGGGGGGGATTGTGCCACCCTACCCCCCACCCCACTACATTTTTTTTTCTGTTAGTAACAAGAGATCTTTTATATGCATCATCCCACAAACAGGATAACACATGCCACAGCCTTTGGTATACCAGTCGTGGTACACTGGCTGGAACGAGAAATAGCCCAACGGGCCACCGACGGGGATCGATCGCAGATAGGACCGCGCATCAAGCGAGCGTTTTACCACTGGGCTGTTACACCCGCCTGTTACCGACCATGGTCGGGCTGCTGGTGCTCCCTTGCACCTGCCAGTGCTGGCGGTCCCTCCTCTTTCCCTCCCCCACCTTTCCTATTCTGGACGGAGCAGCCGGCCGAGGCCGGCTCTTGTGCCCATGACAGGCGTGCGCTACAACAGCTTGCTGTGAATGTGCACGTAAAGCCCTATGACCTGACCGGCCTCGGTAGTGTCGTGGTTAAGCTGTCGGACATAAGGCTGGTAGGTACTTGGTTCGCAAACCGTTACCGGCTCCTACCCAGAACGATATTTAACGACCCAGTGGGTCCACTACATCCTATTTTCTCTCACTAACGACTAATAAATAATCCACTGACCTAGACAGATAAGCCAGATAGCTAAGGTGTGCCCAGGACAGCGTGCTTGAACCTTAATTGGATATAAGCACGAAAATAAGTTAAAATGAAATATATTTGAATAGAAAACAACAACATATAATTACTAGAAGTTCAAAATAAATTTTAATAGAGAAAACACAATGTATTATATGATGTATATTGTACGCTTATGTTTAATAAAACAATTTATATTTTGACCACTCCATAACCACTATCATTTCAAAAGTTACTTTTTTCAAATTGTTTCTCAGGGGTTAGCGCGAACGCAGACCCCCACACTAAAAAATTACGTACTCGAGTCGCCCACATTTGGGGCGATCGCAGGGGTCAGCCCATCCGAAGTGCAATGGAAAGGCCTCGCCCTGGGAGGACCACCTTGCGGATCATGGTAACCTCCCGTACCAGGTAAGTATGAATTTTAATTCCAAAAATCGTTGTTATATAGTTACGATTATAAATCTAGCTATGGTGTGTTAATTTAGAATATGTACACATAAATTAAGTAATAAACAAATGTTAGGTCAAATAAAATAAAATGTGTCCCTCGGTTTAACACTTCGATACTAAAGCTAATTTATGATGAATTCATTAAGAATGTCATTACTACATTATTCATATTAATGTTATCTTGGAAACCACATTGTGCCAATATAATGACATTCCGACAGTGACGTCACAAATGAACTAGACAGCATGAGTCATTTTTTGATCATAAATATAAAAAGAATATATAATACCGTATATTATTTAGGCTATGTATTTGTTAATGCAGTGTTGCTGAGAAAAGCGTAAATAATTGATTCCACTTAAAATTTATTCAATATTAAATATAATATAACTATATAGTAGATCTACCTATTAAATATTAAATCTGTGCAGAGAACCTTGGACACTTTATACCTCACTTCCGGTCTTGTCATGGTTTCATTTGTTAAAAGGGTAATAATAAAGTTTGTTTTATTTAACGACACCACTAGAGCACATTGATTTATTAATCATCGGCTATTGGATAACAAACATTTGGTAATTTTTACATATAGTCTTAGAGAGGAAACCCGATACATTTTTCCATTAGTAGCAAGGGATCTAGTGCAATCGCGGCAATGGCCACACCGACGGGGATCGATCCCATAATGACCGCGCATTAAGCGAACGCTTTTCCACTGGACTACGTCCCGCCCCATGTTAAAAGGGTAGATGTATTCACCGATAATATTAGGGCATACATTTTTTTCTGTATACATAATATACAGCTACATTTTTCATTTAACTGTACACCTGAATTTGAAAACAACTAGTGACGGATCCACGGGGGACCCCAGTGTGTGTGTGTGTGTGTGTGTGTGTGTGTGTCTGCGTGTCTGTATACATGTATGTATGTATGTATGCATGCATGGATTTAGACATTGGGGGGCCGGGGCACTTCAGGTTCGGGGGCCCCTCAACATAGAAATTAAATTACAGGACAAATAAAAAAAATAAACTAATTTTATAATTATTACTTCTTTTTTTTTTTTTTTATAAAGGAAGTCCTTAGTTTGCTGGGCCCCTCTAGCAGGGGGGTGCAGGGTGGCCCGGGGCAATTGCCCCCTTATAAATCCGGCACTGTATTCATGTATGTATGTAGGCTATGTATGTATAATGTATGTATAATGTATATGTATGTAATTATGTATGTATGTATTCAAAAGAATTTAAGGGTCAGACGATATTTTCGACATTATTTTCTGAATGTCAATTATATTAGCTAGACCATAATGTCACGCATGGTATTGTTCCATTTTGACGAAAGTGGGTCTAAGCAACCCATAAATGAATTAAAATCCACTGTCATTGACACTGTCGACTAGTTCTAATGGCGAAAACATGCTTACATTTGCACGTAAATTAGAGCGAAAGCGAAAGGTCTGCTAAGTGCCCGTAACTTGCACGTGTATTCCATGTTCCCAATGCTGAATTTGCGTATAATTGGAGCTAGCGTTCGTGTACGGTGCACACTTCAAATTGGACAATGGTACGACTTCAACTGACTATCGAAGATCGAGGAAGGGCTATTGCTTGGCTTCAGAATGGCAATACGCAAAGAAATGTTGCTCTGAGACTTGGTGTCAGTCAGAGTGTCGTTGGCCGACTGTGACAACGGTACCAAGCAACGAATTCTGTTCGAAATCGTCCACGTTCGGGAAGACCCCGAAGCACTACAAATAGAGAGGACCGCTACATGACCAATATGGCTCTACGTCAACGCACAACCACTGCACGCCGATTACGTAACAATCTGCGGACTGCGACTGGAACTCGAGTGTCTGATCAAACCATACGCAATCGTCTGAGAGCCAATAATCTACGCTGCCGTCGCCAGGCTGTTCGACCACCACTCCTACCACGTCACAGAACGGCCAGACGTTACTAGTGCACGCTTCATCTGCGGTGGCAACGTGTTCAGTGGGGTCGAGTGATGTTCACTGATGAGTCCAGGTTTAGTCTCCAGTTCAACGACGGTCGGGTTCGTGTCTACAGACGTCCTGGGGAGCGCTTCGCTGACGTTAACGTTAGACAACGTCACCGGTTCGGTGGTGGCAGCGTCATGGTGTGGGGCGGCATCTCTATCCACCACAGGACCCCCCTCTATGTGGTGGATGGCAATCTGAATGGAATCCGCTATCTGAATGAGATTATCCGGCCGTTGGTTCTCCCAGGCCTTCAGCAGATCGACGGCGGGACAGTTCTGCAGGATGACAATGCCAGACCCCACCGCGCCAGGGTGGTAACGGACTTTCTCAGACAACAAGGTATCGCCAGGATGGATTGGCCAGCATATTCGCCTGACTTGGCCCCATTAGAGCACGCCTGGGACGAATTAGGCAGGAGAGTTCGGGATAACCATGCCCCTCCGGCCAACCTTCATGATCTGGGTCAACTTCTTATGGCAGAGTGGCAGGCCATTCCTCAAGAGTTCTTCAGACGTCTGATCAACAGCATGAGGCAACGATGTGCCTAGTGTATTCGCGCCAGGGGTGGATTCACACACTATTAAACGAATGTTCTAATGTGTAAAATCCATGTTTCACAACCTTCAACTTTGACAGCATGTCATGTAACTTTCTTGTATACAGTGACATTTATTTGTGTTTTTTTGTAAATATGGAACAATAAATAAATATTTTGGTGTAGTTTACATCATCAATCTAATACACTCTGAAACTTATTTGGTTATACATTTTTGACCCTTAAATTCTTTTGAGTAGTATAGGTAAGTATGTATGTGTATGACTTAAAACTTTAATAGTAAAAAAAAGGTTTCATTGGAGAGCGGGCGTGGTCCCCGTGCCCCCCCCCCCCCCCCCAATTTTTGTAGGCAGACAGGTGGCTTTTTCCCGAATTAACTGAAAATGTCCGAATCTGGACAACATCTATTCATATTAGCTATACTACCAAACAGCTAGGGTTGAAAACGAATCACTATATACACATTTTTACATGGATTACAACTCATTTTGAGGGTAGAATGATGAAAATGCATGGTAAAAAGGTTTCAGGTTAGCACATTTTGCCCTAATATCTCCATGATGTTTGCCTAAATTTGAGGTTTTGCTCGGGGGCAGTTGGTCTCCTAGCCCGATAACACAAAGCACATGCAACAGTTACGTCAGACGTACAACATACATAATGTGTGGCGTACGTCTGACGTGTTACGAGTGTTACCGGGCCCTGCTTAGGTGTCCAGCGGTCATATACCTGTAGCTCTATTGTGTACATGATGATGTACAAAATCACGCGTGCTTTTAGTTGTGTTCGCAGAAATAAGTAATACGTCCATATTAAGCTCGCTAACTTATTTCGCACCTGTCTGTCAGTTTGCCATTACAAAACGAGACAAAAAATGGCATGGCGACACCGCACACTTCTGTTACAATATCGAACAAAAACATCCATCAGCAATGCAGTTCCTGGTTTGAGGTGTGCTATATGAATGTTCAAGTTCCGAGTTTTCGAAGTTTGACAATATTTCAATATTAGTATAGTCCTAAAACACGGATACAAGTACAGTTTTGGTCATAAAAACCTCCTTGACTTCACCTTTAAGGCCCCATGAACAAAACTGTATGGAAATTAACTGATACACCTTGTAAACTATAACTATTAGGTACATGTTTGTCCTCAAGTGCGGGAGAGGGGCAAACGACCCCCACCCCCAGTTCTAACAGGCCTGAATAATAAGTAGTTAAACTACTTAAATGTTTCATTAACTTTAAAAAATATATATAATGTAAAGGTTATACTTTGCATAGAACAGAAAAAAAGATAAAAATACAACCAATAAATTGTTTTTTTACTACTAGAAAATAATAAAAATTTACTGGAATATCTACAGTGGATGACAAACAGGTTAAATAATAGGATGTATATTGTACGTGTATATATTATTCACACAATGTTTACCCACAATTCTTTACAGTTAATGAAAAAAAGAAAAAAGAAGCAAAACAACAAAGCAATGACGCATTCGTCGAAGTTTTATTTATGGTTATATGGCGTCGAACACATGTGAGGTGTGGGTAATTTTTGGCATGCTTCCATCAAGAGAACTATTCAAGCACACCTGTCATGTGCACAACCTCTGACTTTGCCAGAGAGTTCGGTCCATGACAGGGATTGGACACGTGGTTAAGGAACATCTTGTATTCACATTTCACTGTCAATAAGCCTTTGCAAGGTCTCAATCACAAGTCTGGGGTTCGCTCGACCTTGAAAGTCCTTCTGAATCTGACCAATCAGAGCATTGAGCACTTTCTTCTTGCCTTTCTTGTACTCGGTTACCTGAAGAAAACAAATATTAGCGAGTAAAGTGTGTTGAGTTACAATAAATATTTAATATAGTTTTGTTGAGAGTGAACAAGCCTTCTGAGAGCACTGTTAATGTAATATACATGTTCCCCACTGGGCTTAAAAAAAGTTCATATCTCTTTAAGTTCAAGGGCCATAACTTTGTAAATCCACATGGAAGTAAAAGCTGAGTATCATATACAGCTTTCCTGACTTTTATTTGCAATGCCTCAAAGAAACAGAGCTGAAACTGTGTGTATGGCTTCATTATGTAGAGTTACGGACCACATTTGACTTTCATGAGGATTTACCTGTTTTTGACAAAGTTATGGCCCTTGAAATTAAGAGATAAGAAAATTTATTGGCTCCATGTGGGACAGATGAACAGATTTTAAGACAGATGGATATGTGGACAGACACACAAGGACAATACATATAGCCCCCTCTGGATGGATGGATAGCTGGATAGGGAACAAATACAAATTGACCCATTTGATTTCACTAGAAATTCAGATCAATAATTATTAAGTGTTTTTCACATCATTCATTTCAATCAAAATAAACGTTTTGTGTTGTGGTAAATAATAGGTATAGAAACAACTGACAAGGTTATTTAGAATTATGAGCTAAAACCTATTTTTGAACATGACAATTATCAGAATTTGCAAGAATGAAGTCATGAATCAGTGCTCTACCAAGCGAGTAAAATACTCGCCATAGCGACTAAAAAAATTCCCTGGCGTCTAAAAAAGAAAATCACATTCACCAGTTGACGACTGTCCAATAATTTTACGTTAATCTGTAAACAAAACTGGACATCGGTAAACACAGTGGACCAGTAGCAATTTATCTTCTATAAAACCTGTTTTCTATCGGTAATTTGCATATTTTAGCAGTGCCATTAAAGTATTAATTTGCTTAATTTCATTACATAAATTATTGGGTATGGAATTTGCTAATTATAGTTAATAGTCGTTCACTGTTTTAGTGGTACCGGACACAAACAGTTGTAATTACTATTTAACAACTCGGAATTACCCCTTCACGAGTTCATTCGAATCCGTTCCTAATAACAATTACGACATTAGTAATGTGCTGTAAAATGGCACTAAATGCACGTGGTTTATATATTAGCTGGCTACTAAATATAAGAGGCTGGCAACTAAAATATTACACTTTACAGGCCAGGGAAGAGTAAATTTGAACTTGCTTCGTAGAGCACTGTGAATAGTGAATATTTTATGTCACACTGCAAAAAGCGACACCCAATAGCCAATGTATTTTTTGTTCTGGGAGGTCATTAAACATTCATTTCCCATTCTTACTTACACAGGATAAATCTGATAACCTACATCATTAACCTGCTATTCTCAATTACCAAAGCGACACGAACAACTGTCAATTCACAATTATCAAAACAATACAATACAATCTTTTTTGCAAATTTTGTATGTATAGATGTAGGCCTATATGGTTAAGGGGAAATTTTCCCATTAAAATCAAATATGAACTAATTATTATCATAGTAACAGAGATTTAATACATATCTGCATCTATATGCCACACTGATATAATTATAGGTACGTGCGCACAGGCACACACAGTATGATAATAATCATAAATAATAGACTCGACCAACTTTAATGACGAGCAGGGAGTCTGCAGAGTTTATTTAAGTTTGTACTCTTGATTTGTGCATGAAGTTTCATACCCGCAGCATGGCTTTTGGATTTATATTCAAAAATAACTTTTAATTTGTCTGTATCAACATTTTTAGAAGTGTATAAAACAAACACTTTTTCCTTTTCACTACCCCTTCCCAGCCTCATAAAGGTTTACACCAAAAATGGTGATTTCACAAAGGTTACTTTTATAAACAAATTTCTCTTTAGTTTTTAAAACATACACCGACAGTAAACCCACCACCATAGCAAATGGTTTGTACGGTTGTTGATAATTGTGAGTGACCCGTAACATTATAAATGTCAATTCACTTACAAGTTTCGGACTGTTTGTCAAGACATTTCTGCAAGTTTCTTCAATGAGTTTAGTGTCGCTAACTTGCAGCCAGTTCTTTTCACTTACTATGTCCTGTGGTCTTGATTCTGGCTTTTCAAACATTAATGCTAGCACCTAAAAAACAAAACTAGAGTGTGTGTTGTTTCATGAGTACTTAACCTGACTGCTCTACCTACTTGCATATACCCCTTTTACAATGGGCTGATCCAAATGTCCCAACAGCCAATTACTGGATACACCATAAATAAATATAAGCATGAAAGATTTTTTTTAAATTTAACTTTAAAAAAAAAATCATAATCATACAGATGATACTGTATCCACTGGAGAAGGTGCTGTCTGATTAATGAAGTTATTGTTCTTTATTAGAAAGGGAAATTTTGTTTAGCATGGATACTTTGGTCACACATTTATATTGGCAGAGAAACAGTTATGTATGTAATGCCAACAATAGAGAACCACCAAGAAATTAGCTGGACAAAGGATTTACTGTTATATGCAGTAGACCGTGAAAAGTAGGCCACAGTGACCTAGTATTAGTATGCGATGCACTGCCATCCCAAGTTGTTCCTACATGTGAGGTTTGATGTTCCTGTATGCATCTGTATGCAAGATATGCTTTGGACAAACCTGACGGACGGACAATGCCATACCATAATACAACCCATCATAGACAGGTGTATAAAAAGATATATATAGTCAAACCTCATTATCTCGACGTAGACTGTTAAGTCAGTAGCCCAGGAAATATGGAGTTGGGGAAATGGTCCCATGACATCATTTTCATAAAAAAAACCTAGGTTCAACTCAATCCACTGTTATCTCGATCTCGAGCCATTTGGTACGGTCCCTTCAACATCGAGATATCGACATTTGGCTGCATATATATAATTAATCCTTAAATAAATTCTGACATACAGACCAGAATTTCACAAACTTATCATAATTGCAACAAGAGAATGCCACGCTATTTGTTATATTGTAAAATAGACTCGGCTCCTTTTGTATCCATGTAATATCTGGTATAAAACCCTTCAAATGACTTTTAAATATTAACTGTTCAGTTATTAATGTAATAGCATTAATAGGATCATTGCTGTTCGTCTCTAAACCCATAATTATATTTTCTTTTGTAAAGTTCATTATTATACCAGTTTCTTGTTGCATCCAAAGCTCTTTTTTTTTTTTTTTTTTTTTTAAATATTTATTTTCCCCAGTCCATTCTGACCATGTCAAGGTTGGGGAGCCTTGAATTCATGGCCTTACATCAAAGTAATATAATTTATATACAAGTACATATATCTAATCTGTGGTATAATAATGTTATATAGTCATATTTAACAATTTGATACATAAATGCATTTGTAATGTTTCTGTATAAATTAAAGATTGGTAAAAAACAAAACGAATTGCTATGATGCATTTAATGGAAATGACTGGGAAATATAGGAGAAGAAGAAAGAAGATATAATGGTTAAAACACATAATAATAAATTGATAAATAAATAAATAAGCAAACAAACAAAACAAAACAAATAAATAAGCTTTAACTGTTCCCAAATTTGTCTGATGTTGTTACATAGAAGATGAAACTAAATTAAACTTTTTATTGTGTCCTCTGTACCCTATTTTCAATCAGGTCAGTTACAATCACTCATCCCCCAAACATTCACAAAAACTGCCAAAAACTGCCTCACGAAAACATACAAAAAACATAGAGAAAAACAAGCAGTTCATCAACAATTCCCTCTTCATCTTTAATCAGACTTTTAACAATGCGACTTACTTTCTTTGCTGTTGATAAAGAGATTTTCTCAGAGGACAGCATATCACATAACTCCCCAAATGAGACGGCACTTACTGGGCTGAAAGGAAAAAAAAAACACTAAAAGGAAAATGAATTGGCACTCACTGGGCTAAAAGGGAAAATACAAAACAAATGAAGCAGGACACATTAGGATGAAAGGACATTAAAACAAAAATTATGGTTTAAATGGCACATCATTAGTTGTAATATAAAACTTAAAACAAAAAGTAAATACAATTAACCATATGCTCCTCAATCATTTTCTTTGTTTCTTTTCTTTCTTGGGAATTTGGAAATATTTATCTTACTACAGTGAAACTTCTCTAAACCGAACACCCTTGGGATCGAATAAAATGTTCGGTTTAGAGGGGTGTTCGGTTTACTAAGAAACAGCCTTGATAACCAATGTACAAACGTGTGTTAAATTACATTTATAAACCAACAATAAGCAAATTAAAGTGGAAACTCTTTATGTAGATTGTTGAGCTTTTGTGAACAAACGTTCGGACATGTTGACAATCGATATGGAAATGAAATGCTATTGACGTACCTACGAAACATATCGGAAACAGAAGCCGACTTATTTGTCTAAATAAACAGTGTAACAGAGACAATGAGAATGCAATGAATTAAATTTATGGTTGCTTTGTTGGGTCCTCGTGTAAAATAATCAGATATAACCAGCGATAAATTTGTTCAGAAGAGGTAATAATCTCATTGCCAATAAACACAGTGCACATGATTATTCCCGTTACAAACTTAGAGGTGTTAATTGAATGACAAGGCTTAACCGAATGCGCATACCATCTGGTATAGTTAGTAACACCACGACTTTGATAACTAATTGGTATGGTCGAGACAGGCGACGTTCCTTCAGAGTTTTTAATTGTTCGGTCTTCAGGTGTAAAATTTGTACTGAATAAACAAAACGGGACCCGGAAATTGTTCGTTATTCAGAGTAGAGGGGTTTCCAGTTTTCAGGCGTTTATTTCAGTGGTTAAAGATACGTAAAACATGGGACCGTGAAAAAAGTTCGGTGTTGAGGGAATTCCGGTTTACTGAGGGTCCGGTTTAGAGAAGTTTCACTGTAGTCTGTATATGCATTCAGCATTAATACAAAGCTTTGAAAAACAACAACAACAGTAATATATATTTGGACCAAGCCAACTTGCTAAATATAAAACACTGTACAGAAGAATTATAAAGCAGCGTTCTCAATGTGCGATTTGTTGTGAGAAATAGATCATGTTCTAACTGACTTTTCATATAAGACTAAAGTCGTTCTAATTTAGGTGTTCTCACAGTACCAAAAGATCAAATGTAACAAGTCGGCGCAACTAATCCCATAATGCGAATGCCCCCTTACCATGCAATGATGCACCAGATTAGTATTAAACCAAATAACTTCTGGCTGGGTCAAAGTTCAAGGTGTACTGAACTTTTGATAGAGAAGTTAACACCTCAAGTCCTGTGATTGGTGATAAATGTGTGTTGATTGGAAAAAAAGAGAGTTTCATTTGAGAAAAAGATATATGCAATTTTATTTCATCTAGTACCATAAACGTTAACATGGTCGCCTATGGGATTTTACTTGGCATAGTGCGACTTATGATGCATGTGATATTATAGTAACCTGTTTGTTACAGTTATCTCCCTTGAGTGTATCTGTCCCAGAAATTCATTCACCAGTATGGTAACGACAGCAACAGGGTCTCGTTTACTATCTTGAAGCACCTCTTCAAAGAAAGACAACAGTCCAGGCTCATTCTGAAACAAACAATGATTTAATCAGGGATATGTTCATGCAGTGCACTTTTGTTATGAGCACTGGCTAATGAGTTAACTGGTTTGGTCCCCGTCACATTAATTTAACATAAACTGTCAGTACTAGTAAGCAAGCATTACATAACGCCATGGAATGCTAGCAACAACTGACTGCAGAACACTTCCATTTGATGCATTTAAAGTGATTTATGCTATATCCATTTAAAAAAAAAAACTTGAAACGGACTCAAATGTAAAAATCTGAATTCTGATTACAGCTGTGTTTTCACTGCATCTGCAGACACGTTTTACAGATCAATGTATTTAATATGTATCTGTTTTCACTGAGCACGATGGGGCATTGGGAAAAAAGACCAATAGCCTAGGTCTCCCGAGAGCAATTGATTTTTAAAAAAGGCATAACTTATAATATTGTTTGTTTCCAGTTACGCCACTAACCCTAATTTTAACCTGCCAACCCTAATCTTTCTTTTTTTTAAATGATGACATACCCTTATTTGTTTTCAGCATTTAATAGGACACAAGCAATTTTTGTTTGTTTGGCTTAATAACAAAATCTCAGTCTTCTTTAATACACCAAACCTTCCAATTTTATTAACCAATAGGAACATCCTTCAGATTGACATATGATGTACATAGAAAATATTAAACAAGTTCCAGTGTGAGACCATTTATATTACAACAAGTGCGTTTTCAATCGTACATCACTCGCTTTCGCTCATAATGTATGATTAAAAACACACTTGTTATAATAGAAATGGTCTCACACAGAAACAAGTATAGTATTTTATTTATTACACCGCACATCAATGAATATAAATCGTGCAGAATGACTTCCAAAATAACTGAACAAGACATTAAAATGCACAGATTAATGACCGGGAAAATGATGTCGCTTACCAAATGACGTCAAATAGCAAAATGATGTCATATTGTGGTCACTTCATTTTGCTATTTATCAATGAAACTTTGCATTCCTACATGACACATCTATCAATGAATTTTACACAAAAAATATTATAAACATGTTCAAGGCTAAACAAAATTATTAAAATATATATTTTGTTAAATTATGCTGGTAACATTAATTATAAGAACTGACACCAAGTATTTTTCCCCCCCGATTTAAATATATGAATGAAAAGAATAATACACACACTATTTGCATGTAGATTTATGCAGTGGTGTACTAAGAGACACAGTCGATCACCTGATCAGAGGTCATGACCTCGCATAAGACTTATTTATTTTAAATCATGCGAAGACTAAATAAGAAGAAGTATTGCATATTCATATCACAAGTATCACCACTATATTAAGAGGTAGGCTGTACTGTTTTTGCACGCAGCCTCCTGCTTTGAAAGATAATAAATAAACTAACACACACAGTAGTATTTATTTTAAATCATGGAAACACTAAGAAGAAGAAGTATTGCATATGCATACCACGAGTATCACTGCTGTATTAAGAGGGAGGCCGTACTGTTTTTGCACACGCCGTCTCTTCTCTTCAGGCAGCTCCTGCAGCTGTTCTTTAAGTTGGTTGATGATGACAACATGTTCCACACTCACTCCTGGCCCTACCGAATCGTACACATGAACTGGAGGCAGGTTTGGCTCTGGCATGAAGCGATAGTCAAGAATCTTCTCCTTGTCTCTCATCGGTAACGTTTCTCTGAAATGATATACAGAGGAGAGAAAACTATTAAAAGAAAGGAATGTTTGGAAAAAAAGAAAGAAAGAAAGAAATGTTTTATTTAACGATGCAATCAACACATTCTATTCACATTTTATTTATGGTTATATGGTGTCAGACATATGGTTAAGAACAACACAGATACTGAGAGAGGAAACCCGCTTTCGCCACTTTGTGGGCTACTCTTTTCGATTAGCAGCAAGGGTTCTGTTATATGCACCATCCCACAGACAGACAACACGGCCGTTGATATACCAGTCATGGTGCACTGGCTGGAATGAGAAATAGCCCAATAGGCCCACCGACGGGGATCGATCCCAGACCGACCACACATCGAGCGAACGCTATACCACTGGCCTACACTCCCGCCCCGGAATGTATGCTGACACTGCTCGCAGAGGTTGGTACGAGTCTGGCTAGGATTGGCTCTGTTGCTGTCAACCACAATACTACTGGTATGTCGGAGTAAATCAGACATCAATTTCATGCTTTTTGAAGCAAAATATTTGGTTATTTTCTCCACTATAAATGTTTTGGGATAATCCAAATTATGGATGGCACAAAATGAAACTGCAACAATCGTCAGTGTGTTAAGTTGATAATTACCAATTATTATAATTATACCTATTTCTCTTAAAACCAAAATAAAACAGTCTTCTGTTATAATTGCAATGTTATAAGAACTATTAAACAGAATTTTTCTTATGTTGTTATGGCAAGGGAGAAAACTAATGACAAATTGCTACAATGGCAAATTTGATATAACAGTGACCCAGGGACGGCTGTTAGTCTTTGTAACAAGGTTTGACTACATGTACATTTGATTTCATTAGGGGCCAGAATGTAGCCCAGTCATAACGTGCTTGCTTGATGTGCAGTCAGTTTGGGATCGATTCCTGTCGGTCGGCACAATGGGCCATTTCCCGTTCCAGCCATGACTGGTATATCAAAGGCTGTGATATGTGCTAAATAAACATGTGGGATGGTGCATAAAAAAGATCCCTTGCTGCATTAGGAAAGATGTAGCGGGTTTCCTCTAATGACTATATGTCAGAATTACCAAATGTTTGACATCCAATAGCCGATGATTCATTAATCAGTGTGCTCCAATTTTTAATTTTGTTTTTTATTATTTATTATTTATCTAAGTGTTAACTTTAACTACACATTTGACTGTTATTCTATTCAGAAAATACAGGAAGACATACCCAGATTCAGCATCAAATGTTCTGGTTTCATTCACTATTTGTCTGCCACTTTCTTTCTCTGAAATCTGGCGCTTTATTTCAAATTCTGTGAACAAGTAATGATGTATTGTAATAAATAATCTTGATATGTATTAACCTGGAATAAAACCACATAAACCAGCAAAGGATAAGAGAATTAAGATCGGCAATATGAAATCAAAACGACTGAAAAATTGTTTATTGTAACAGGATTCACACTGAAAAACATTTTCTATTTGACAATTTAAACATGAAATATAGCTGAAATCTACCTTGTAATTTAAACCTGAAATATAGCTAAAATGTACCTCGCAATTTGTATATTACTTTATTAGCGAAACCCAACTTTCATTTTGCTAAAACACGTACAAATTACAAACTGGTTATTAGCAGAGCATCCTTCTTTAACATTTACACACTCATATCTGAAAATTACTACCACATTATTTTATTTTCCAACCATTATTTTAATTTATAATTGTTTTAAAAAATAAGCTTTAAAAAAAAAAAGGCTTACCTACTGAAATCAAATATTTTAAAAGTTAGTTTTTCAAAAACAAATTTCTAAAAATCTCTCATTGAAACTTAAACAGTCAAAATAATTCCACTTCCAAGGTAGTGATTTGGAGATTTTACTGTTTAATGAGATATTCCTGAGTTTGTTGCAATTTTTAAGATGTTATATCGACTGACAGAGACATTTTAACGATTGTAATTACAAATCAAATATATTTTTCTGCATAATATATTAGTGGCTGTATATTAAATGTGTTTATGATCGTTCTAATATTTGTACTAGGTTACAGTTCATTTTATTTCCTAAAATATATTTTTTTGTACATACAAAATTATTTTTAGACAAAATCCAGTTTGGGCTTCTTACAAATATTAAAACGACCAGAAACATATTAAATATACCGACACTGGTATTCTAAACAAAAAAATATATTTAATATGTAAGTTTAATCATAGAAATATTTTATTAGTTGGAAACATCTTACAATGGAGCAAACTCGGGAATGTCCCTTTAAGTATATACTATAGATAAATGTTTAATTTAAAAAGACCATAAAAACAAACCGATCGCCTTGGCAATGCCTCGTATACTGTTGATGTTCTTTACTTCAGTCCTGGTCCCAAGGGATTCTCCTTCTTGATGGATAGAAATATTTGCATCGACTCGGAGAGACCCCTCTAAATGGAAAAACTAAATATTATATACATGTATTAATGACACTTTTTGTGATTGTATATCTACATTTTATTTTTATTTTGAGAAAAAAACAAAACATTGCAATTCAAACTGAAAGTCTGAAAACATTTAAATCAAATAAAACTGAAATCATCCGTCAAAACATTTCTCTTTAAAAAATTTGAAACAGTTTTTAAAAAATTGCATTACCTGACATTTTTCCATCACAAGTGCCAATGCTCTGAAGAATAAGTTGCAATTCCTTCACAAAGCTGGCTGCCTCTTCACCGCTAGTGAAGTCTGGTTCGGTTACAATTTCCATTAAACCTGTTCCTTAAAAATAGAACCAAATACGTTTTATAACATATGACAGTACTACGAACCCCCCCTCCCACAAAAAAAAAAAAAAACCAAACAAAACAAAACAAAACCCAACATCCAAGCTACATACAGAAATTTATGCAAGAGCATTAATTATAAAAGTTTTTACTTTTCGTGTATTTTTTGGTAAAATAATTCTTTTTCACTCTTGAAAACTGTTTAATCATTGATATAATCTGTTTAGTATGTAGTGTTTCCCTCAAACAGGATAGTACATACCACAATTTTTGATACACCAATCAAGTAATGCTGGCTGGAATAGGAGAAGCTCCTTGGGTTTGTCCAATAAAAGCAATTGATTATAATCCAACCCCCCTCCCCCAACACCTCAGACTATTGTTCGCCAAATTAACCATTGGATAAGAAATCGAAAATGTCACCTCAGACTCCATCACACTTCTATGGAAGTGAAGGATGTGGGTGGGTGGGGGGGGGGGGGTGGGGGGGTGGGGGGCGGGCGCGCAGATGACTGTTCTTCCAAGTGTCCCAGATTTTTAAGATCCACTGGTGGTTCCCAAATACCTGATGCAGATAATGCCCCATTAATAGTTTGTATTGTTTAATGACACCACTAGAGCACATTGATTTATTAATCATTAGCTATTAGATGTGTAACATTCAAAATTGCAACATGTAGTCTTAGAGAGGAAACCCGCTTCACTGTTCCATTAGTAACAAGGGATCTTTTATATGCACCATTCAGACAGGATAGCACATACCACAGCCGTTTGATATACCAGTCGTGGTGCACTGGCTGGATCAATAAATAACCATAATTCCCCATTAATTACCTGCCCTGTTGAGGTCAATCAAACTCTGTTTTTCTTCCAGATCGTGCAAACTTTTCCCACTGTCCTGTTCCAGCTGTATTTGCACAAGTTTCGCCTTCTTTTTGATTGGCTGTTTGTGGACTGAAGGGTTGAAGTTGACGTAGGCCAGTTCACCACCGACAGCCAAAGGTTGCCGTTGCTGGGTTATCTGATAACCTGACTGGAGATTAAATAATATGATATTAATAACTTTGTTGTTTTAATTGGAGAAGTGTAATATTATTTTTAATGTATGTCAATTGTTTTCCAAAAAGGAAGGGGTTGGATGTACCTCAGTAGCAGAAGGAAGGAAGGAAATGTTTTATTTAATAACACACTCAACACATTTTATTTACGGTTATATAGCATCAGGCATATGGTTAAGGACCACACAGATACTGAGAGAGGAAACCCACTGTCACCACTTTATGGGCTACTCTTTTCGATTAGCAGCAAGGGATCTTTTATATGCACCATCCCACAAGACAGGATAGTACATACCATGGCTTTTGTTACACCAGTTGTGGAGCACTGGCTGGAACGAGAAATAGCCTGATGGGGATCGATTCTAGACCGACCGCGCATCAAGCCAATGCTTTACCACTGGACTATGTCTCGTCCCCTCTCAGTAGCAGAATGATTATCTTATGTAGTCAAGGCTTAAAAATAATTTTTGTGAAATGGAAGCAATATCTGCTTCTCAGTTTAATTTAGAAGCAAACATTTGAAATTGAGAAGCACCTTTCAATACTTTATATGTGTGCAGGGTTTTTTTTTTCAAAAGGAAAGGGTGGGATGTAACCAAGTTCAAATAAGGACAAATAGAATTAACTGTTAAGTTAAGATTAAAAATGTTTCTCTCAATATTTCGTTAACCCGTAACGTTTAGTATTTTATGTGGCCTAGATTTTCTTTTTTAACTTTCAGTCTTTTATCACAGGGCTTCTAGATTATGGTATCCCCACTCCCATGGCTACTGATATTCAATGTTGGACTAGTAAATAACTACTATTGCCATGCCCGACGGCTAGTGAAACAAAATTGTCAAATGTCGCAGTTAAGTCTATTTTGTAAATATGAATATTCTTCCCCAACCCCCCAAAAATGATAAGTGTTTTTAAGCTCTATCTCCCTGTGTAGGTGATATATCTGTTATTACTAGTATTTAGTAAAATTGTATAAACTAAAAGTAAAGTAAGGCTAGTGAATTTTTAATTGTGACTAGTAAATTTTAAAAATCACTGATACCATGGCTAGTGGATTTTATAACAATTCTAGCAGGCCCGTTTATCACCAGAATAATGATTCATTTAGCCTTCTCGATACTGCAGGTGAGATATCTTGCCAAACATCACACAAATCGACATACTGTACACTGTATACGGTGCACTCCCCAATTCAATGGGATATGAATCAGAGTTTTCGTTTTCAAAAAACATTCTGGTCAGAAAAAGACAGTTATTACTGGACATCTGGCCACAAATGTCCATAAGTAAATGCAACTCTTTTTTTTTGCCTAATTTTAATCAACATTAACTGATGTAAAATATCATAATTTCTGTTTTTTTAAAACCCACACAAATATTTACCAATTCAAAAATAAACTTTATTTTATGTATTTATAGAACTTTTAAGTGCAAATATGTGAGTAAAAGTATTAAATTAGTATCCCTTCAACATGGTTTTTGTCAAATATTAATCCAGTAGTCAGAAGGTTAACATGCTGTCAAACAATTTAAATTTTTAGACCAAAAAAACCCAAAACATACTCACTGGCAAATCTGCATAGAAATAATGTTTCCTGTCAAACTTTGATATTTTGTTGATCTTGCTGTTAAGAGCCATTGCAGTGAGGACTCCTGCTTCCACACATCGGCGATTGAGAACCTAATAAAAACAATTAGTGAGTATAAAACACTTACATGTACATGATCGGGATTATACATTTTAAACTCTCAATACCATAATGCTAATTGCCATAAAAATCCATTATTTCAATAACATTGGCAGAGACATTTAAACAGATATATTATACTGTATAATTTTAATCACTTGAAAAAGAATATTTTGACAAATGAAAGAATAAATTTATTACTACTGTTTGTTTTGGGTAATGAACATCCACAGTATAGAATAGACTAGAATGGAAGGGAAGGGAAGGGAAGGGAAGGGAAGGGAAGGGAAGGGAAGGGAAGGGAAGGGAAGGGAAGGGAACAGATGTTTAACGACACCCCAGTATGACAAATACATCAACTATTGGGTGTCAAAATATGGTAAATACAAAACTAAAGTGGTGATCAACATCAATATAAAAATTCAAGAGTTAAATAAAAACAGTGTGTAAAGAACTGTGCAAAAATTAACATCCACAGATGCGCAACTATAAACCAAGTTTCACTGACCAAGATCTTATAGTTTGTGAGTCACCGAGTTGACGTTGACACCATTACCGCTGGAAAAGTAATACCTACAGTACATGTATATCTCACCTTTATCACTTCGTAAAAGTGAGACAAAAGATCCCTCCACGGTTACCATAGCATTAAAATACAGCATTAACTTACAGGCAATGTTCCTGGCAGAGCTGCATCGAAGAACGACACCTGAGTGTTGACGGGTGCACCATACTTGGTGGATGATCCGGAGAACAGTTTACTCTTTGACAGAATCTGTGCATGAATCTCTAGTCCTATTACACTCTTCCACTTGGATTTTCTGCACAGAAGACAAAGGAACCTTTTAATGACACCTCAGCACATTTTTAACTTATGACTATTTGGTGTCTTAATATAGACATTTATTTTGACATTTGGTCTAGAGGGGTGGTAAAGTGCTTGCCTGATGCCCCATTAAAGTTAAAAGTTTGTTTTGTTTAATGACACCACTGGAGCACATTGATTAATTAATCATCGGCTATTGGATATCAAACATTTGGTAATTCAGACTCGTAGTCATCAGAGGAAACCTGCTACATTTTTCATAATGAAGCAAGGGATCTTTTATATACACTTTCCCACAGACAGGAAAGCACATACCACGACCTTTGACCAGTTGTGGTAAACTGGTTGGAACAAGAAAAAACCCAATCAGCTGAATGGATCCACCGAGGTGGTTCGATCCTGCGACGCAAGTATCTCATCTGACTGAGCTAAATACCACCCCTGATGCCCCATCAGTGGGCCCTTTGGGCTATTTCTCGTTCCAGCCAATGCACCACAACTGGAATATCAACAGTCATGGTATGTGTTATCCGGTCTGTGGAATGTTACATACTAGTATATATATATATATACCTTGTAAAAGATCCCTTGCTACTAAAGGAAAAATGTAATGGGTTTTCTCTATATGACTAAATAAAAATTACCAATGATTGGCATCCAATAGCTGATGATTAACAAATCAATGTGCTCTAGTGGTGTCGATAAACAAAACTAAACTTTAACTTTTATTTGTAAATTTTGACAATCTGCTCAATACATGGTTATTTTGATACTTGATCTACAGAGTAAGAAGAAACCTTTTTTGCTGTCAATTACCGATAAGCAATGTTTCTGCAAGAAAGAAATTTGGAATTGAATGCAACCACAGTCAACAGGGGGTATGAGGAGCCTCCCCGAGAAAGAAAATGGGTTAAGTTTAAGGTTAGGGTTAAGAAAATCATACAGTAATGATAAGAGTCATTAATTTTGTCAAAAAGTAAAAATAAAAAATAAAATAGATCTGCAAAACATTTGGGTATGGTGCATGAATCTCTAGTCCTATTACACTCTTCCACTTGGATACCTGTTATACCCTCTGGCAGAAACCCTGGTAAGTTATTTCTACCAAAAGCAGGAGAACCAGACATCACCTTTTAAGAGGAGCTATCACGCTGGTCCCCCATCACTCCCTTAAAAGTAGCAGAGAACATTTAAAATTTTGATCAGTAACATTTGCTATCAGTTTGAAAATTGATAAGCAACCAGTATCTAGCAATAAAGAATTGTGTTGCCACCTCTGAAGTTGTGTAGAAATGTTTAGCCATGTGACTTTAAAAAAATAATTGTACTACAAAAAGATTAAATATAAATTTTTAATATTGTAATATCTTTACTGGCTCCCCATTGTCCAAGTTCATTTATTAATTTCAACTTATTTTCATACTTATATCTAATTAAGGTTCAAGCATGCTGTCCTGGGCACACACCATAGCTATCTGGGCTGTCTGTCCAGGACAGTGGGTTAGTTGTTAGTTGTTTAGAAATTAGTGAGAGAGAAGAGGGTGTAGTGGCCTTACACCTACCCATTGAGCCTTTAAGAACTTGCTCTGGGTTGGAGCCGTTACCGGGCTGCGAACCCTGTACCTACCAGCCTGTAGTCTGATGGCTTAACCACGATGCCACTGAGGCCGATTTGTCTAAGTTAATCACTCCCCTGTATGTTCTCATAGCAAGGTCTGCAACATGTACCCAATAACAAATATTCTTTTCCACATTCAGTATATCAAGTATTTTGGCTGTATACATTTACTCTAGCATACGAAAATCATGAGGAATGAGAGGCCTTATGTGCCATAAAAATGTTTTCTCTTTTTCTTTCTTTACAAGAGACTGGTTGAAGTTCAGTGTTGTTAAAATTGATTAATGACACCACTAGAGCACATTGATTTATTAATAATCGACTATTGCATGTTAAACATTTAGTCCTAGAGGAAATCTGCAATATTTTTTCATTGGCAGCAAGGGATTGTTTTATATGCACTATACCATGGCAGGACGTAGCCCAGTGGTAAAGTGTTTGTGTGATGTGCATTTGGTCTGGGATCGATCCTTGTTGGTGGGCCCAATGGGCTATTTTTTAATCCAGCCACAGCACCACAAATGGTATATCAAAGGCCGTAGTATGGGCTATTCTGTCTGTGGGATGAGGTACATAAAAGATCCCTTGCTACTAATGAAAAATAGTAGGCTAGCGTGTTTCCACTCTAAGACTACATGATAACATTATGTGCTCCAACGGTGTCGTTAAACAAAAAAACCAAAACTTTATAATTTTAACAGACAGGAGAGAGCAATTACAAATCAATCGCTGCAGACATAAATAACTTGTTCCATAGTATGAAAAATGGCGATCCCTGTGGGACGAACTATAGATCTATCCCTCTCTCACCTCAAGTGCATGATGTAGTAGAATTGTCAATTGATCATCCTCTACACTGCTACAGACTTAATGTTTTTGTAACCAATGTCCGAAGGACTTTCCTTTAGCACTGTCATTAACCCTAACCCTAACTCTTTTTATAATTAGTATTAATAATGTTCTTTATACGTGACAGTGCCAAAGGAAAGTCCTACCAAATATTTGGATAAACTACGGTATTGAAATGTCACCCAGACCACAAACTTTAAACAAATATAAATTTTAAAAAAGAAAGAAAAGAAACCCCGGGAAACTACACATGTTCAGGAGGATTCAAGATTGCGATTACATATAACTACCTAGACTGATTAGTACTGGAACTGTATGATCTAAGCCGATATCTTGGCAGGCACCCACACAACCTACAAGGTAAGACAGACATACCGACGTAATCGGAGTTATGTCCCTTGCATAGTATACACCTCAAAATAAGTTACGTCTTAGACCGATATTTCCAGAAGCTATGTTGATAGTGTCACATATTAATAATTAAATAATTAATGTAAATAAAATTGGAAGTATCTGCCCATGCATTTGTAGATGATAATATTTAATACCGTGTGGCCTTGCAATCTGATTGAAATCAGCCCTACTAGTCTACCAGTGGAGATGATTTTAATCACATTGTGTAGCCTTCATCAATCTTTAAGCTGCTTAACAATTGATTTTGGTCCAAAATCTGTGTATACCGCAATGCTACACACACATACACAAACACGAATCAGTGTATACTGCGTGCTTACATGCACACGCGAACTACAGACACTAATTCATCCCAAACCTTACCTATACCGGTACTCCAAACAATCTGACCTTTTTTCCCCCCAATGACTGGTAAATTGAGAGAGCAACCAAACATTTCTTATCGAATGGTAAATCTTTAAGAATTTAGGCTGCAACCCATCAACCATTTGCATGGAAACAAAAACACATAGCAGACAACAAAGTAGAGATTATAACGGGATATACCCTGCCAATTAATTTTTGGGGAGTTTATTTCATATTAAAGTGAAGCACAATGCTCTGTTAAATACCACAGCTGCCTAGGCTGCCTTTCAGTTTGGTAAAACATTAATAGCAAGCGAAACAGAAGTTGGTGTCATGGCCTTTATTCCAAGCTGTACACATACTGACATGTGAGAGACTTGATTTGTACAGAGTACTGGTGTATCATTAATACCAAAGTATGTTAGGCAGCTGCTATGTACATATCACATAAACCACTACCCATACAAGTCTTTGCTAAACACCATCTACAATGGTGTCAACAAGATTTAATTTCATTTTGTGGTACATAAAAAAGGACCTGCTAATTTTGCAATATCTTAAAATCACTCTTCTTAGGTCATGATGGAACAGTCCGTCAGATATCTTAAAACCACTCTCCTTAGGTCATGATGGAACAGTCAATCAGATATCTTAAAATCACTCTCCTTGTCATGATGATGGAACAGTCAATCAGATATATTAAAATCACTCTCCTTGTCATGATGATGGAACAGTCAATCAGATATCTTAAAATCACTCTCCTTGTCATGATGGAACAGTCAATCAGATATCTTAAAACCACTCTCCTTATCATGATGATGGAACAGTCAATCAGATGTCTTAAAATCATCCTCCTGGTCATGATGATGGAACAGTCAATCAGATATCTTAAAATCACCCTCCTTGTCATGATGATGGAACAGTCAATCAGATGTCTTAAAATCACTCTCCTTGTCATGATGATGGAACAGTCAATCAGATATCTTAAAATCACCCTCCTTGTCATGATGATGGAACAGTCAATCAGATGTCTTAAAATCACTCTCCTTGTCATGATGATGGAACAGTCAATCAGATATCTTAAAATCACTATCCTTGTCATGATGATGGAACAGTCAATCAGATGTCTTAAAATCACTCTCCTTGTCATGATGATGGAACAGTCAATCAGATGTCTTAAAATCACTCTCCTTAGGTCATGACGGAACGGTCAATCAGATATCTTAAATCCACTCTCCTTAGGTCATGACGGAAGGGTCAATCAGATATCTTAAAACCACTCTCCTTAGGTCATGACGACGGAACAGTCAATCAGATGTCTTAAAATCACTTCTTAGGTCATGACGGAACAGTCAATCAGATATCTTAAAATCACTCTCCTTAGGTCATGACGGAACGGTCAATCAGATATCTTAAAACCACTCTCCTTAGGTCATGACGGAAGGGTCAATCAGATATCTTAAAACCACTCTCCTTAGGTCATGACGACGGAACAGTCAATCAGATGTCTTAAAACCACTCTCCTTAGGTCATGATGATGGATCAGTCAATCCGACGTCTTAAAACCAATCCAGTGTTTTTGGTATTGCTGCATGATGAATATGATGTTCTTTCTAATGGGTAAGAAATAATAATGAACACAGAATTATTTTGGTAATCATGATTTTATTCTGATGTTTCATGCAAACTGAAAATATGACATGAATTAGTCGGTTCTTGATCACAACAGTGCAGTTTTTAATACCTTGTTTTCAGCACTATTAAGACCATGTCTGGACAAGAAACGAATGGGTTTACCAAATAAATATTCAGTATAATGGACAAATGGGAGAAAGTTTGCAAACGATATGTGAAAGACATAATTTTTTCTGTGAGACAAAACATCATTTACACTATATAGCAATAAAATATTTCAGTACATATAGATGCACGGTGCACACACTTTATACAACAGAACAGCAAACATAACCAAAACATTATTGCCAATAAAATATGCAAATCAAATACCAAAACAAAACAAAAGCTTTAAATGACTAAATATACATTATCTGTCTCGTTGGTCTACATCGAGCAAAAAAATATATAATGCTAAAATAATCTATTCTATTCGTTGATGAATAACATTCACACAACAAAAATACTGAAAACTACTAAAAAAAATTGGACATACTACAAGCATATATAAAATAGATCTAGCCAATTTAATTATGTCTGGGTGACAGAATATTTTATTGTCATGATATTCAATTAAGCTTCAAGCAGACTGTCTTGGGCACAACTAAGCTATCTGACAATTTTGTGTTCAGGACCGAAATTAATCATTAGTTGTTAGTGAGAGAAAAAATCAGTGTGGTACTCTTACACCTCCAGAATGGTCATTAAAACACACTCTGGGTTAGTGCTCATACACAGGTATGAAGCCAGCCTCTAACACTTTAAAGCTGATGACCCCTCCCCCCACCCCATATTTCCATGGACCAATATTCATGTTGGAAAGATATACTGATATGTATCAATGACTGAATACATATCTATATTTAGAATATTAAAAACAGTGCTGGTAGTTTGTTTAAAATATTGAAAGACTTTAGATAGAGATATTTAGATATCTGTTTTTGTTTTTTTAAATTTAATACAATGAGATTTGACAGAAACGTGTACTGATGGGAAGAAATAATGGCACTAATATAAATGGCAAAGAGTGTTTGCATCCAAAGTCCTACTCCCCAGTGGCATGAAGTCAACTGTGTTACTGGCAGTAATTCCACATTACTGGCAGTCAGTGTCACGTTACTGGCAGTCAGTGTCACGTTACTGACAGTCAGTGTCACGTTACTGACAGTCAGTGTCACATTACTGACGTTACTGACAGTCAGTGTCACGTTACTGACAGTCAGTGTCACGTTACTGACAGTCAGTGTCACGTTACTGACAGTCAGTGTAACGTTACTGGCAGTCAATGTCACGTTACTGGCAGTCAGTGTCACGTTACTGACAGTCAGTGTCACGTTACTGACAGTCAGTGTCACATTACTGACAGTCAGTGTAACGTTACTGGCAGTCAATGTCATGTTACTGGCAGTCAATGTCACGTTACTGGCAGTCAGTACCCAGGGCTAGCTCTGGGTGATCAGAAAAGCCAAATTATCTAAAAAATGCAAAACCTAAAGCTATTTTCCAAAAAAACATATAATTTATTAAACAGTTGTGTTTTTGCCAAATTACTAGTAATATAAAATTCACCAATTGTTCTGAAAATTAGCAATTAGCGAGTATGGCGAGTGGCAGAGCTAGCCCTGAGTGCCACATTACACCATGTTACTGACAGTCAATCCCACATTACTGACAATCAGTGCCACATTACACCGTGTTACTGACAGTCAATCCCACATTACTGACAATCAGTGCCACATTACACCGTGTTACTGACAGTCAATCCCACATTACTGACAATCAGTGCCACATTACACCGTGTTACTGACAGTCAATCCCACATTACTGACAATCAGTGCCACATTACACCGTGTTACTGACAGTCAATCCCACATTACTGACAATCAGTGCCACATTACACCGTGTTACTGACAGTCAATCCCACATTACTGACAATCAGTGCCACATTACACCTTGTTACTGACAGTCAATCCAACATTACTGACAATCAGTGCCACATTACACCGTGTTACTGACAGTCAATCCCACATTACTGACAATCAGTGCCACATTACACCGTGTTACTGACAGTCAATCCCACATTACTGACAATCAGTGCCACATTACACCGTGTTACTGACAGTCAATCCAACATTACTGACAATCAGTGCCACATTACACCATGTTACTGACAGTCAATCCAACATTACTGACAATCAGTGCCACATTACACAGTGTTACTGGCATTCAATCCCACATTACTGACATTCAGTGCCACATTACACCATGTTACTGACAGTCAATGTCACATTACTGACATTCAGTACCACATTACAGTGTTACTGACAGTCAATAAAACATTACTGACAATCAGTGCCACATTACACCGTGTTACTGGCAGTCAATCCAACATTACTGACAATCAGTGCCACATTACACCGTGTTACTGGCAGTCAATCCAACATTACTGACAATCAGTGCCACATTACACAGTGTTACTGGCAGTCAATCCAACATTACTGACAATCAGTGCCACATTACACCATGTTACTGACAGTCAATCCAACATTACTGACAATCAGTGCCACATTACACCATGTTACTGACAGTCAATCCAACATTACTGACAATCAATCCAACATTACTGACAATCAGTGCCACATTACACAGTGTTACTGGCATTCAATCCCACATTATTGACATTCAGTGCCACATTACACCATGTTACTGACAGTCAATCCAACATTACTGACAATCAGTGCCACATTACACCATGTTACTGACAGTCAATCCAACATTACTGACAATCAGTGCCACATTACACCATGTTACTGACAGTCAATCCAACATTACTGACAATCAGTGCCACATTACACAGTGTTACTGGCATTCAATCCCACATTACTGACATTCAGTGCCACATTACACCATGTTACTGACAGTCAATGTCACATTACTGACATTCAGTGCCACATTACACTGTGCTACTAGCAGTCAGTGCTACATTACTGACAATCAGTGCCACATTACACAGTGTTACTGGCATTCAATCCCACATTATTGACATTCAGTGCCACATTACACCATGTTACTGACAGTCAATGTCACATTACTGACATTCAGTGCCACATTACACTGTGCTACTAGCAGTCAATGCCACATTACTGACGGTCAATGCCACATTACACTGTGCTACTAGCAGTCAATGCCACATTACACCATGTTACTGACAGTCAATGTCACAATACTGACATTCAGTGCCACATTACACTGTGCTACTAGCAGTCAATGCCACATTACTGACAGTCAATGCCACATTACACCATGTTACTGGCAGTGTTTGTACGTCATTGTATTTTATACACATGACATGCTGCTGCTAGTGAATTAAATTTGGTCTCCAGTACCAAGTGGTCCTTTATTTATTTCTCTCAGTGTATTATACCAGCCTGTCGTTAGCTTAAACATGCTTTGAACAACTGGCTCGTATGTTTTATCATGCTAATGTGGCTAAAACTGAAAACACAACTAAAAGGCTGCAACTATTTTATAACAGGCAAGCATTTCATGTGTATTCATAAAAATGTTATAACTTTAACTAGATATCCACCCGCCCCGTTCCAAAATGTTTTCACTTTATAAACATCACTTTTCTAACAGAATGTATATATATTTTATCCTTAAAGATGTTTTTATGACATAACATGTTAAATATATAAACAATATCATTAATAAAGTTAAAAACCGTAAAACTTTTTTTGTTTAAGTTGGTATTTTGTTACACATATTAATATCATATTTTGTTTTCACTTGAAAGATTTAACACCAAAATACAGTATTAATTTTGGCAAGATGGACAAAAAGTGAAACAAGTTCCAATAACTTTGCAGAGGCAAACAAAGACAAATCATCTGTGACTTGAAAAAAAACAATGTTTTATAATAATTAAAATGGACTATGGTAAATTCTGCACGGGAATGTTTACGACAGGTCACACTGTGAGGTAATACATGTACATGTCTGTGGCATATAACAAATCAAAGATGTAGGTTAAAACCAACGTTTCGACCAAAATAATAGTCCATTAAAGGCATATTGTCACAGACCACTGACCTATTTAATGGTCAAACAAAGTATTACCTGAACAAAAATAATTTGATTTGTCCCTAAATGTACTTTATTCAATCATCTTCAATAACCACCATACTCCATTTATTTATGATATTTTGTAAAAAATAATTGAATTATGGCAATGGTCCATAATTCAAAAACTAAAATTGCCGAGAGGGATGACATGGATTTCACTCCATCATGGATCAGTTAAGGTGATGCGATGGCTAGATTTGGTTTCCAACAATTAATGTAATTTTTATTTATTATTCATCTTTAGAGACAAATAAGGTCCTTAAATCCGTGACAGTATGCCTTTAAGCAATTAAAAAAAGATTGGCAATGTAGATTAGCTTTCAGTTTGTATGCCAGGTATGTCTGATAATTGTATCATGTATGTAACTTGCAAAGTAGATCTTACCAATTAAACCCCCCCCCCCAAAAAACAAAAACCAGCCCCACCCCCGAAAAAGAAAAAAAAAAAAAAAAAAAAAGAGAAAAGAAAAAGAGAAAAGAAAAGAACAAAGAAACCCTGTCGTATTAAGTGCACAACTTAATATTTTAAAGAACTATTTCTGACACACCCAACATCCAATGAATTTTAAACAGGTCCCAGTAAGTGAAATCCAAGGTCCAAGTTCAACCTACCTCTCCGTGTTCAGGGCACTCACCCAAAGTAATACATTTTCTTCAAAAACACAAAAACCCGGTTATGGTGCATTTAAAAGTCATGATGGATAAAATTAATATCATATATTTGCTATGTATATATGAAATAAACATCAGATTCTGTCTTTTTGGTTTTCTAGTACCTATTATAATTCTATAATTCCAAATTCAAACAGCATATTCTATAAATAAATATATAAATATATGTATATATATATATATATTTTTTAACAAATCACATGCATTCTTTGTGGCACCAGATGCATAGCAGCTGTTTTTATAACAAAATGAGACAATCGTAAGTAAGAAGACAGTAAGGATTGCAATTAGCAAACTACACACTGTATGTGTGTATAATAAATTTATGAAACAATTTTTTAGTCTATAAAGAGAAGGATGCATACCTGAAGAATTTAACGTGACATGACACCATAACATTTACCTGGTTTTCCCACATTTAAAGGGACATACCCTAGTTTTTAAACACTAAGGAATATTTTTCACTATTATAGCCATTTTTGATAACTGAAATCATACTTTTCTTAGATTTTATGGTTTAGATTATCAATTTCCGTACATTCTCATATTTTTTGGTCATCTTAGTGTTTTTAATATCACAAAATGCATTTCTCATATTTTTTAAAATGCACATGCATCTGAGAATAGTTATGGAGTCGAGTTTTAGTCTATTTTTAGAGGGCATTTCACCATTTCAAAGTCAAAGACTCATGTTTCACTCAATTGTAAATTTATCCAAATGAGTTACAGGTTTGTAGATTAACTAAACTTAGTGTTAATTTTCATGGGTTGAAACTAGGATCTGTCCCTTTAAGACCACACAAAATGAAGCCCATGGGCTTAAAAACAGGAATCTTCCTTAGGTTGTAAAAAATATTTACTATTAAAAATAGAAGAAACAAATGTTAAAAATACTAGAATTAATAATATATTATAATCTTAGTTGCACATATCATATTTCGTTTAACTGAGATAAAAAAAAAAAAAAGATGACAAAAAAAAAAAAAAATTCAAATTAATCAATATTAGGTATATATTAAATAACTGAATAATATGAAAATTGTAATGTGCTTGCACTCACTTCATTAAGAATCCTTAGCTTATTCAAGCAGAAATTATGAAGTAAATGTTACGTATCCATTAAAATAACCTTACAGTTACTTGAATAGTTCCACCGATAGGTGGCAGAAGCATTCTAACTTTTCCCTTTTCTCAACTATAAAACTGAGGTGGCTAGAATGTATGTATGCATTGGCTCTTCTCAATTAAAAGTAGAATTAATAACTGCCCCTCTGATATTGAAACATGTTTTGCATGTGACTAAAGTTGTCATGGAATGACAATTATTGTGTGCCTTTTGCCTTTATTATAGTATAATTTTTTTTTTTTCAACTTCTTAATTTAAGCCCTGTGCCTAATTTCAGATAAAGCTTTATCTTCTCCAAGGTGGTATTTTTCGTTGTTAAGCTCGGGGATGAGATACTGTTTTGTGAAATACTCTCAGAAATGTTGACAGGATATGCCATGTTCAAAAAGGCAACTGAAAATATTCACTGACAGTGAAGACACTGTGGTACGTGCTGTCCTGTTTGTTGAAAAGTGAATACAAAAGAACCTCCACTGAAAAGCAACAATGACAAGTTTGTTGTGTTTAATGTCACCACTAGAGCACATTGATTTATTAATCATTGGCTACTGGATGTCAAACATTTGGTAATTCTGAGATATAGAGAGGAAACCCGCTACATTTTTCCATTAGCAGCAAGGGATCATTTATATGCACATTCCCACAAACAGATTAGCCCATACCATGGCCTTTGATATACCAGTCATGATGCCCTGGCTGAAACGAGAAATAGCCCAAATGGGCCCACCAACGGGGATCGATCCCAGACCGACTGCACATCAAGCAAGTGCTTTACCACTGGGCTACCTCCCACCCATCAACAAGGAAGTCACTTATCTAGTGTGCACTGATTTCTTCTCTCATTCTCTAGACCAAGTGGCACCACTACTGTGTTAGAGACCTAATCCTGCTACAATAGCAACAGCTGCTGAAAAACATGTTGGGTGACACTACACGAACATTCCTTTCCTTCATCACAATGCACAGAAATGACAGTACAAAAAAAACTAAAGAAAAAAGAAAAAAACGAAAAGATTAAAAAAAAGTTTAAAGAAAGGGGAAAACCCCCACCGCAACAAATAGTATTTCACTGCCTTTTACCCCCCCCCCCCCAACACTTATGTACGGTAACTATTTCCAGAACAGTTTATACCATAAATTTAGCAACAAAAAATAACACTGCATTACTGTCAGTACCATTAAAAAATTATAATCATTTAAAAAAAGAAACATTTTAAACTAAAACATGGTAATATAAGGATTTTTATCATCACTGCATTGAAAATAGTAATATACTACATATATACACCTAATTTACATTTACATAAAATTTACACTTGCATACAATATATATATATTTTTATACATTCATGAAATCATACAGATTTCTTGCAAGAGTATAAGAAACCAAAGTGAAGTTAAACAATAAACAATGAGTTATAGGTATCATATTATTTCAATGTTACCATCAAGGAAGAAAGATACAGATAACCTATCTCACCCTCTCTCCTAATCATACAGAGATATACAACTTCTACAACTTTAGCTCAACAAAGGGACATACACATGTATATTCAGTATTCATATAGCTATACAAACGTTTTTTCTCTGTCATACTAATTTCCTGGACTATTTGCTAAAAATAAGGTCGTTGTAACATATACATTTCAAGTTAAAACTAAAATGATGTACGATTAGTTTGAAATATAATACCTGTATTTGTGTTTATATTAATTGTTTTTTCAATAAATAATGAGAACAAATTTAGTATAAAATCACTTTGCTAATGCTACTCAATTTTATACAGGATGGAACGGTCATATACAAATAAAATTCCAATGAAAATAAAAACAAATTGTTATGAAGTATATGTGTATCCTCATTGAGGCAAGAGAACATGGCATAGACCTTTGCGAATGAAATTTATATGGCTGAACGTCATGGACAATTGACCTACATGTACTAAACTGCCTAACAAAATACGGTAATTTTTTAATTTACCCTAAAATATACAGAACAAAAGAAATGAAAATATTACTTTATTTATAATTATTGTTTGAATTAAATGTGCGTGCGTAGAAATTTCAGCAGGGGTCTAGACTGCAGCAAATAAAGTTTATTGGGGGGGGGGGGGGGGGGGGGGTCCAAGTCCTGCTTCCCTGGAAAATATATTGAAAAAAAAAAAATCTGCTTGAGCAGGGAGGGTTTTGACCCCTGAAACCCTCCCCTTGCACATGCGCCTGGATTCCATTCGTTTTTTGTGACTATTAAAATTATCAGTGTCTTGTGAATATTTTAGGCCCGTTTTGACATTTTCAAAACTAATTGTTTAAGAGAGAGAAAAAAAGTGTTTTTGTTTTGTTGATCAGTAAACTTTGTTCAGCCAGCAATATGGTCATCGTATCAACTTGCTATCAATATTCTGCAACGTAACTGAGTTATGAGTACGTAGCAAAAAATAAGAAAATACCTGCTTTTACAAGAAAAATATGTTTTATAATTTCAACACACATCATAAAAATAAAAACAATGGAATGTACACATTCATAAACATGCATCTGTGCTGCAGGTACAGTAATTACATAAATATAATACAACTATTTAATTAGTAGCAACCTACTTCAATGACATATATACCATAATTAGTTTAAAACAAAACATGTATTGCAACCACCTCATAATGCTAACATTTGCAATGTTTTAAAACTAACAAAACAAAAACTAAAAAAACATGTTTGTTCCTCTGAGTTAGTGATGATTTATGATGCACTTTGATTATAAACCTTAAAGTTTAGAATTTTAGGCGCACATCTGACACAATAAATGCCTCATATCTTGTAATATCAACTGCTAATGCCAAGCAAAACTAATAATAGACATCATCATTACCAAAATTTTGGTGACCTAACTGACCGAATGATTAGCCTTCAAGAATCGTAAACTAACCAAAGCTCTCAACATCTTCCATATTTCAGAGACATTTTCAGTCTGAATTCAAGAATCAAACTTTACTTCTCATGCAGTTAAAAACCCGTCTGTGTTTTGAGCTTTGAGTTCAGACTCGACATGCCTTGGTTGGGGATACAGTGAAGTTTGCTCCCAGGTTATGAAAGTGAATATTCTTCAGTACAGCAGGAAACAAATTACACATTACACATGTAATTTCAGGAGCTTGTATCTATTCTCAATTACATTTTTCAGATTGCTTTTACAAGTCATATCAGTGCCATTAACAATATGTTACATCACAAAATACTGTGGAATGTCAAGTGATTTAAAGCTATATGTATCACCGTTGTCCAACCAATTGCTTATACATGTACAACTTCAAGTTCAAACATTTCTACCAATACAATTTTATAAAGATGGACAAATACCAACAAAATACACAACTATGTCATAAAATTAACATACATTTTCAAAGTTAAAGGCATGAGGGTTTTTTCTCCCTATTTTGTAATTCAATAATAATTGTTTACTGACTGCTATTAAGGCTGTTCTGGGATTGATCATGTTTGGGGAGGTGGAAGAAACCATAACAATTATTATCACCCATATGGTTTACATAGATAATAAATACATGAGTGGCTGTTAAGATACCATTTATCTCACAATGAGTTGTGATAAAATGTATCTAACGAGTGAAAGCGAGTTTGATAAGTTTTTAAACGAGTTGTGAGATAAATGGTATCTAACGGACACAAATGTATTATTCTATTTCTTACATATCCTCAAAAACTAGGATTGAAGCAAATTTTAACATCTTTTTCTACTAAAAGTTATTTACAGCTGTTACACGTGTAGCTAACTTACGAGTCACAGACACATAATTGTCAGGTTAACTATACGTCACAGTGTAATCTATTTTCACTGTGTTGTTTTTCATTGGAAGTAATGGCAGTGGTGACCTGGACATCACCTAGAAGCAGCCAGTCCTATGTCTTGAAATTGTTAACACATGTACGTGTGAAAACAACCCATGTGTTCTAAAAAATAATGCATGATGTTCTCACCAGCAGGTGTATAAGAAAATAAATGGTTACATAATTATATTATTTCACACTGTCTTTCTGGTACACATGTGCTGCCACTAATCTACACAGACAGTTGCCGTTTGTCGAACTCGTATCATCAGTGTATTGCAAGTTGATGGTTGAAGGATTTACACTGTTTTATTCTTATAAATAAGAAATGGAAATGCAAGGATAGTACTTTGCAAATGACCTCATTCAGTCTTACGAACATTATCTAGTGAATACAGTCAGTCTTAACGCTGATTATAAATTAGTTTGTGGGTAATAAATAAATGATCACATTTGTGTTAGTAAAGTAAAGTTTGTTTTATTTAACGACGCCACTAGAGCACATTGATTTTTTATCTTATCATCGGCTACTGGACGTCAAACACTTGTGTTAGTGCCACATGAAATTAATGGAACTTTTTTGACAATTGTTTTATAGCCCTTGTTCTTGGTCAGGGAATACACCATTCCCAAACTCGTTTCATAATTTCCATATGATCCTCCCACTCGAGCAATAATATATATTTTTATACTTGGTGGCCAATTATACAGGTTGAGTTCAGCAAGATTTGAGTCCATTCACAGGACTCTAGTACCCGTACAAGTGAGACAGCAGTAACTAATCAGCAATACAAGTTACACAATAAACATATGATCATGTGCTAGTTTCTCTTTTTAATTTGACCGTCTGTCCATCACAATACTGAACATATCAACTGGTTTATAAATGCAATTATGTTCAGAGCTGGAATTAGATGCATATATTTTACTTTATTCTTTAGTCTCATTATCATCTAGTCTAAGTGTCGGGTATGGGTCGAGAATACCCTCGAGTACTCGAATCCAATATTTTGGACTCGTGGAGGCCCTACTGTAGGTCTTCATCATTTATTCTCTATGCTGACTTGGTTTAAATAAAACATTTATTCAGAGGTTAAAAGATATACAAAACAGTGCCTCCCACCCCTTCCACACGATCAATTTTGAAACAGTCCTCTGAAAAAGAATAATTTTGTTTCAGTTTTGCAGATTATATAAAAATAATTCAATAGAAATAAGACTCAACAGCCTATGTTAGCACTTGTCCACTTGCCCAGTACCAGTGGTTTTGAGTATAGAACAACAGGGTTTGAAATAGCAGCCTGCAAAAAGCAGTCCATTTTTTTTTTTTTAGATCTAACAGGTGAAATAGAAATTCATCCACAGTAAAAATGGCAGGTCACTTTTCAAATGAATGTATAATTATTTCATCTGCTATTTAACGTCTTGTGATTTTATTATATCTTAATTTCATAATGCTCTAAAAATACATCTTAGCGATCCTAAATTGTTCACACTATCCCAAACCCTCCCATCACCCCTTCTGGTCTGATTTCCAGCATCCTATACATTTTGGTTTTTTAGCAGGACATATTTTTGGGGGTATTTAGAAAACCTCTAAAAACAGCAAGGCCCATGCATAATTATTTTAGGGTGTAGTCTCAAATCTTTAATGATGTCACAAATGCAGTTTATATAATGTGTTCCCATGACGTTAAAGGGACATTCTCGAGTTTGCTGCATAACATCTTAAAAATTGCAGCAAACTCAGGAATGTCTCCGACTCTATTATTAGTCTTGAGTCTAGACTAAACCATTTATAAGCATGGGACCTGCCATAGTTTACTTCCTATTTCGAGCCCTGTTGTTATAACTTGCCTGAATGGACAAGTCAACTAAAATCCTGCTAGACTCTTTCAACAGACAACATTCAGGTAGGACGAGCACATTTTTGATGGGACAAATGAAAATGCAGCACCACTTGACAGACAAGACGTGCCTACATTCAGCCAGTCATTTTTCACTAAATGTTTGTAAACTATTTTCTCTAGTTCCCGAAACGGTCATTCAGTTTAATGTGGATTGTAAAAACCAGTGTGCCAAACTTTAGTGAAAAAAGACTGGCTGAACTTAGCCCAGGTGGATGCTGAACCCGGCTCAAACAGTGTGTGTGTTGTATGATTAACAAAAACACATTGAAAGTGACAGGCTGTAGCTTTTAAGACAATCACAGTTGTTAACTGAAATCATACAATACTTACATTTTATTGTTTAGAATATCTATGTTTGAAAATCCAAAGTGTTTCTGGTCATCCTGATGTTTGTAATGCCATGAAATATATTTTTCATAATGCTATAAATGCACATACATCTGAGCTGAAACGGTTATGGAGACAGGCTCTAGATAATTTGTAGAAGATATTTCTCCATTTCAACGTCAGAGACTCTTCTTTCATTTTGTTATAACTTTATACAGATGAGTTACAGGTTTGCAGACTAATCAAACTTAGTGTTAATTTTCATGGACAGGAACTAGGATCTGTGTATTTAAGCCGAATTATAGAAGACTGGGATTATGTCTCTCAGTCACACATTCACGAGCGAACCAAAACCAACAAACATTTACAATTCATTGCAGTTAGTAAGAATCCAAAATCTGATGGCGCTGTCAATAAATCAATAAAATACCCCAAACAAAACAAAAACACCCTAGAAACTAACACAAATGCAGGAATACATTTAACAGATTTTCATATAACAAATCTGTTCAGATTCTAAACATGGAAGCAATTATGTCATTAATTTATAGTAAGCACACACAAGCCCTAATCTAGGACTGAAAAAGCAGAAGTGACTTCTCCCTTCCCAGATAAAAGGGGAGAAGTTTGATAAAAATAGACAAAGTAAAAATTTATCAGTGCATTTCGTAATATTTCGTTCATCAATTCAGAACGTTTTTGAATGAATACTTCATAATCAAATATTATTACTTCCCATAATAAACTTTAAGCCAAACAACTGATTATTGTCATTAAGTAAGTGATAGCATAAAATAAACGATAATTAATGTGTCGTTGTTATGATAAAAATACCGGTAATAAGTAATAATTAGGTGTTTTTTGGCATTACTGAAATGAATCTGGCCAAGAACCAAGCAAAACGTAACTGGTAACTGTCAATGCAGAGCTTCTAGATTATGGTAGCCCCACTTCCATGGCTAGTGATATTCAATGTTGGGCTAGTAAATAACTACTACTGCCATGCCCGACGACCAGTCGAAAAAAAAAAAGAGTCAAATGCTGCCCCCACCCCAATCCCCCAGTGTTAGTGGTTTTAAGCTCTATCTCCCTCATTATGTAACATATTTGATTATTACTATTATTTAGTAAAATTGTATTAACTTAAAGTAAAGTAAGGCAGGTCAATTTTTAATTGTGGCTAGTAAAATTTCAAAAATCACCGATCCCATGGCTAGTGGATTTTATAAAAATTCTAGAAGCCCTGGTAAATGGCATGACATGTGTTGATATACAGTCATGTGCTAAATGTCAACAAATAGATTGACACGGTGTTTAGAGAGATTATTATAGGACTTTGTGTGTTGTACGGATTTTACAAAACGAATATCAAGATTCTCGGATTGCCTGTGCAAGAGCCAGGGTAATACATGAATCGAGACATGAGTTTCGTGAAATTAGTACTTACGATTCACACGCGAGTGTAATAATTTCTTTATTATCAATATCATCCATAATATTATTTTATGCATTGTGATAAGGACCATGTCTAAATGTTTCAACAGTAAGTAGAAGAAGACGACGAAATGATGTCATTTTGGTAAGTGAGTACACAGAGCTCAGACTGGGAAGCCGCATTATGTTAAGCCGTCACTTCCCAAAATTATGTCATTCGTTGTGTATGTTAAATCATTATGACATGTGTGTCATACTGGTTATATTTCCCTGTATATCTTGAACGATGTGGATAACAACGTATTACCCTATTACCTCATTTTTTTAAATATTAAAATAGTAGCAACATTTACACTTATGTTAACGTGGCTGGAACAAAAATCAAGCAAATACTATTAGCCAATGCCTTTACTTTATCTAATACACAATCAATATACTTGTTTTATAACATAAAGAGGGAAAACAGATTTTGGAAACGGACTAGTTAACATGTGTAAGAAAAGATACCTTTTGATTCTAAGATAATTATTTTGATTTATTTTGTCAATTTAACATTCAGACTTGCTGGACACCTGACTATTGTAATGTTGTAAATTTTAACCTAATATATCATGGTATAAGATTAAATAAAAACTTGTATGAAAAGACCCTGCTAATTCTGTGATTTGAGTATATTATAATCATGGTAGACAAATTTCTCCCATCTCTAGCTATGCAAGACAGACTCATTCCATTACGTCAGCCCATACAGAATAAACCTGTCTTGTATAGGCTATGAATCATTACGTTTAATACGGGGAGTATTACGTCGTTGGTAATATATGATGTCATATTAATGCGAGTTGGTGATCTGAGGTCATCAAACAATAGTTTCAAATCACTATTTTGTTATTAAAACCTTCATTATAAAAGTTATTGTGTTAATTTTAAGTGTTAAATTATATTTAACACATGAAACAGATGCGGCAAATAAAGAAGTTAGTTTTTCAGCCATCTTTATTTGTTTGTGTAAAATAATGGATTATTTATCAAATGGATGAGAAAAAAACAACTGCATCATATGCAGTCATGTGAGATTGAAAACGGCAAGCCTCGTTTCCCCCCTCCCCCGAGTCCAAATTTCCACCACCTCAGGTGTACTTTTTCTATCCCACATGACCAGATATGATGAAGTCTATTAATCCCACATTACACAAAAATGTGTATTTAAAGACCCCTTATATGTCCATACCCAAAATAATCTGACTACCTCACAATTAATTTCTACAAGACGGTCATTATAACTGGAAGCCAGAGCTACAGTGAACTGACACACTCATAATATACCAACAGATAATAATCATCTGTACGTTTGCGTTTAGTAAGATACATGTAACAAGGCAACATTAAAGGAAACATTTCTTGCAAAATCAGGGCCACTACCATACACGAAATGTAAAAGATAAAACATAAACAATCACGTCATGATGTAACATATATTATCACTATTGTCATTTCACATGTATGGTAACATCAATGTATGTTTACATTTAATAAGCATACACATACACACACACACACACACATATATATATATATATAAGTGGCAATGAAAACAATAATTTTATACGAGCATGGTGCCATGTCCATCCACAAAAATGTAAAAAATAATATATTAAGCAAAATGGCCATGATATATAATACATATTACGATGTTAATTCATGTCGGGGTAGCATCACTGACATAGAGAGAAACAGAAGTGACACAAGTCTTTCGATGAAAAGACTGGTAATTGATCTTGGGTAGCAGCCACAGGCGCCATCTTCGTGACTCTGTCGACATCTTTCGTCAGCTGTCCACAGTTCGTCTGTCATCATAAACTACGGGGTTCTTCTTGAGATCAGCAGGTGAGAGAGAAGGGAAAACAATTTAAAGTATCTATACCTCGTACATACTGCTAGTCCGGTCGTAAAATCGGGACTTTTGGAATGAATTCAACTAACAGTACCTGGAAGAGAAGGAAAGAAGAAAAAAAAATATATAAAAAATAATTAAGTAATTAAAACTATGAACAGCAAACAAGAAAGCTCACAAATTCTGAAAACACATAGTAACTTCTACCAATACTACTACCATACTATAGTCCCTCCCATCCTCCTACAAAAATGTGGGTTTTTTTTTACATAATTTTGGTTTGGTTTGATGTAACAAGAAAAGTAAAAGTGTTTTGGAAATAACTAAGAACAACTGTTTTTGTGTGCAATTAAAAACATATTCGGTTTAGAAATAAATCAAACTATGATACATACCAAGGTAAGCAAGTGATGCTTATAGCGTTGTGGTCACCATTTTGGTTTTATGGAGTGGTATAGTCTTGCTATATGAGATAGCATTTCAAATGCGACAAAATACATGTACATTTGGAAAATAGAAGTATTTTTAAAACTTTTTGATACTAAATACACCTATTGCTGTTTCTGAGACACATGGGGCTGGTAATTTGGCCATAAAATACCAACACATTGTAGTAGGAACTGTTATGGCAGATTTGTTTGTTAACGTTTGTTTTGTTTAACGACACCACTAGAGCACATTGATTTATTAATCATTGGCTATTGGATGTCAAACATTTGGTAATTCTGAAATAATTTGAAAATAGACTTCTTTTCCACAAAAAAGAAAGGAATGTCTGTTTAATGGCACCTCAGTATTTTAAACAGCAGCTACCATATTTGGAGTCAAACATACATGTATGGTTCTTTTGACATTTGATCGAGAGAAAGAGACTGATAAAGTAGCATGTTTTTGTTTTTTTTACATGCACTTTTCCATAGGAAGGGAAGTATTAACTATGGCACTGGTGATGAAAACTAGGAATAGTGGTTCTGACAGAATACGGCAGTCTCATGAATGAGGCTGGGTGCAGTGCCCACCATTCTGTATATGGGGGGGGGGGGGGGGGGGGGGGGGAGAGAGAGAGAGAGAGAGAGAGAGAGAGAGAGAGAGAGAGAGAGAGAGAGAGAGAGAGAGAGAGAGAGAGAGAGAGAGAGAGAGAGAGAGAGAGAGAGAGAGACTATTATATACATGTAGTACCTGGTATTATACTTACATATTCCATCATACTACTTGAGTCACACCTTTGTTTACTAAGTCGAAAATGCAATCCAAGCTAAAAAAGAAAGCAAAACATAACTACCGTACAAATTTTAAGAGAATATTTTTAAACTTAAAATATTGGAAAAAAACCCACTTTAAAAGAAAGAGCTGTTTGTTTAATACCGAAAGATTGAATGGTATCAATAACAGCGAGAAAGCCTGAGGGAAAAACAGCAAAGAACATAAACTATTTCTTACTTGACATCATGTTTAAACGTTCTATTGTTATTATCGATATACAGAATAAAATGAAATCATTTTCAATATGCAAAAAGAAGACGAGGACAATAAAAAGATGGAAAGAAATGTTTTATTTAATGACACAGTCAACACATTTTATTTACGGTTATATGGCGTCAGACATACGGTTAATGACAACACAGATATTGAGAGGAAACTCACTGTCGCCACTTTCGATTAGCAGCAAGGGTTCTTTTATATGCACCATCCCACAGACAGGGTAGTACATACTAGTACTATGGCCTTTGCTATACTGGTGCACTGGCTGGAATGAGAAATAGCCCAATGGGCCCACCAATGGGGATTGATCACAGACCGACCGCGAATATAAGCGCTTTACCACTGGGTTACGTCCCACCCACAAGAACAATAAAGATATTTTTACAATAATTACAATAGTTATCATTATTCTGTTCAGTAATTTCCTAATTAACAGTGCCTCGACACATACATGTACATGTAGGTAATTACATGTATTAAAGGAAACATGTCACAAGACCATGTTATAGCTCATTTAAAAAAAAAAATGATATAAAAATAATATACAAATAAGTTTATAACAATAAAATACGCGTAGTTAACTTAAAATGAAGAAATTACGCTAATCAGTATCAAAGTACGATTTATGCATATTATTCGTGAGCGTTCTGAAAAAAAGGGAAGTGACGTCAGAGCCGCTGTACTCTTCCATTGTTGTTAACTGTTTATATATAGACTAAGGGGCTTACAATCTTTTCAGTCCAACAGTGCCGTATTGCGCGGCCTTTGGGTGTAAAAATAAACAGTTTAAACGATCAGGATTGTCTTTTTACGGTTTTCCAAAGGATTGTATCCGAAGAAAGACGCGTGTATTTTATCGCAAAACAAAAGATTGGACACCAACACCGCATAGTACTTTGGTGTCAGCCTATTTACAGCCCGGAGCCCGAACGTTACCCGGAGACAAATACAGTACTCGGTTGCGAATGCAGAGGTGTACATTGTACATATTTGGCACAAAGATACACCTCAGCATGATGTATTTATATGTTAAAACAAAAATGTAGAATTTTTTTTGTTTTGAAAAAAAAGAAGATTTTTCATGTTAGGGCTGTAGGCCTACATAACAAAATCTGTATTCACCGTCCAAAGAAGGAAACGTCAATAAGTAATTAAATATGGCATATACAAACATGGGATTTGGCATGAGGATACATCTCAGTACGATGTATTTAAATGTTTTACAAAAAACGTGTAGAAAACAAAAATAATTTTAAATAATGTTTTTAAGCCCCAAAGTAACACGAAGTTCAATACAAAATAAACCATTACTGTCGGTGTCGAAATAACTATTATGTTTCATCCACGGGCTGACTTGAGAATCGGAGTGTTGTTTTAGTTAATTGGTCCTTTCTTTCCGTGGCCTGCACATGATTCCTGATTGGCAGGTGTATATTGCAGGGTATCGACCAGGTAAGTGATTACCACTGTCTAGACATACGTACAAAATACTTGCCAGTTTTTTAAGATCACAGGGTATTGTGGTGTAACCTGTCGCAACTATAGTACAATGTTAATGTACATTATCAGCCGCCCTGCTTCATTACTGTAAATAATGCTGAAAACCCTTGATTTCCCATCTTTCCCATCTAAAATGACAAAACTGACCAATTACGTAGTACCAAATAAAATAAAATTATCACTTGGGTATCGTGAGCAGTTGTTTTTACTCTAATGCACCCTACCAATAGGCCTAAAAATATGCTGGGTCTTTTTTTAAGAGAGAAAAATACTATAACCCAATTTCGTTCTATTGATGCAAATTGAAATATATTTAGTTAAAAAGTTGATTATACTCTCAAGTCATTTATGTTGTTTTACAAGTCGGGTTAATGATGGTGAAGTGCCTTGTAAATTAGAGCGTTTGTTTACACTGTGCATACAGATTTCATTATGTACAGACCGAACATGAAAAAAAAAAAAAAATGTTTGTCCTACATTTATATTTTTTTACATATTTAAATACATCATACCGAGGTGTATCTTTATGCTAAATATGAACAGTATACACCTCGGCATCAGCATCCGGGTTTTGGTTTTGTCTCCGGGTTACTTTCGGGCTCCGGGCTGTAAATTGGTCGACCGGTCTGGCACCATCGGTTTCTCCACCCTCCAACTCGCTATCCGTTTTTTCTTCAGTATCACTGTTGTAAGTAAATGTGTGTTGTTCTTCATTTACTAACAGCTCAAATTGATACGGCAAAACGTTTTGCGAACAAACACTCATTGTTCTGGTAAGCTGTGCAAGTCTTAGATTCTTTATGAGTGGTACAGACTAATGCTTTTAAGTGTAAGGCTTCAGATCAAGCGACGCGTCTCTGTCGTCACGGACCTTGTGATTGCCCTGCTCATTAAAGATCGGCAATTTCCGCTAAGAGCTCGTATCTGGATTATCTTTACGGAGATATTTTAAGTAATTATTATTTTTTTTTTTTTAGGTGATTCAATTTATAATTAATTAAACATGGTTGGTGCCAAATATAGGTTACGTGACATGTTTCCTTTAAGTGTTCGTGCTAATTTAGGAAGGAAGATGGAAGGAAATGTTTTATTTAATGACACACTTAACACATTTTGTTGACGGTTATATGACGTCGGACTAAAGTGACCTACACCTCCCCAATAAGATATTAAAATTCACACTGGGTTAGAGCCTATCCTGGGATGCAAACTCTGTACCTATTGTCTTACACAACAAAAAAACACCCCCCCAAAATAATAATAATAATTTTGTATTGGTGACCTAAATACATAAAGAATTCTTGATACATCTTAAGCACACACACTTTAATTCTCAAACTTACCTTATGATATAGATGACTATTTTCCCAGTCTAACACTTTTTCTATTGCATGTCTTGTCTAAAATAATATAAAACACATGTTTTATGTAACACAATGATGTGCATACACTTGTAACAATAATTTTCTTTTAAAATTACATACCAAAAAAGTTAAATTGTGAACTGATTATTAAAAATTATTATTAAAGACCAAAAAAACACTGTTATATTAAAAATGTATGTTCATTAAGTTAAATAAATATGGTTAATATTTAGGAAATGGTTAACTCAACATTTGACAAATATTATTCAACTAATGTTCACGTTTTGGTGGGACATTCTTTTGACAAACATTACAAGGCTGAATAACAAACAAAGCATGAGATAAGTACATAATGTTATAAACGTTAAATAAGGAAAATTGTTAAAACCGGACTACACCATAAAATAATTGTAACAAATACATGTAGCATGAGAATACAGACTGCAAATTTATATGTATCAGCTAAAATGATTACTGACACACAGGTCATAATAATATTCTGCAATCAAAAATGGAAAAGCAACAACACTATTGTTTGAAAACTGAATTATACACACTGAAACATTTCACATCAACTATGACAAGTGTTTCCGTGTAGACTCGTTGCACTTGGCACAGAGTTTACACATATGTACACTTTGTTATCAATCAAATTCCAAACTTTTAAAGGTCATTTTTGTTTTGTTCTTCTTTGTTTAATTCTTACTATTAAATTTTAATTTATCTTTAGGATTTTCAAGGATTTTCTGAAGAAACATAATCTAATAATATCATGTTTTAATGTGAACTGCCTACCTCTTCTAGTGTTAAATAAGTTTGTGCGGCCTGCTACTCCTCTTTCTACTAGTGTTATTTTAAAACAGAATTTTAAAATAATAACTTTAATAATAAATTACATAAATTTGCAAATTCCAGGATTTCCATTACCTAAATGTATATAAATCCTGTGACTACAATATATGCTGCTGAATTTTGCTGCTACAGATATCTTTAATAACCCAACAGAAACTGGTTAATCATACAGGGCTCGAACGTAAGAATTTGTCTCCAATGGCAATTTTGTAAAGAATTGCCATGGATGAAATGGCCCACTGACAGCAATTTTGAGCTGGCCTATGGCAAAAAAAATTAAAAGTGACATTTGCAGCAAATAAACATGACCGTAAGGTTATTTTGCTGTATGTAGACATATTTCAAATGCACAAATGTTGAATATTGGCAGATAATATACACTAGGTGTATACATTTTGTCACTGTTGAGGAGCTTTACCAATACATCTAGCACTTTTGTGCCGTCGGTGATGGTCTCCACCCACGGCGATTTATATCTCAACGATGGCAACTGCCGTCGGAGCTGTCATTAAGTTCGAGCCCTGATCATGTGGAAGAGACTCACTCTTTTACTGAGACAAATGACAGGCCACAAGGAACAGCCGAGTGTACAGCAGCAGCAGACACAACCACAAAACAACCACTTGACGTTGACGGGCAACGCCTTGCGAAGAACACTGTTTATCCGCACCATCGTCGCCTTGAACTCTTCTGGGGCCACCTGTCAGAGAACATTTTATACATGTACTGTGTATTGTCAAATAATCAATTATGCCCATTTTAAATAAATAATTACATATTTTAAAACCTTAAGGAACCTACATGTATTTGCCAGAAAGTGAGTGGGGGGGGGGGGGGGGGGGGGGGTAGTAAATAAATTACTTTGATGTCTTTCAATGGGTGGGTGGGTAAGGTGGGGTGTGGGCAATGTATAATCTTCAGTTGCTAGTGAGTACCCACTTTAACCCTTCCTGCTTCTGATAAACACCGATACCCATCATGAAATACAGGGCTAGCGCGGCCACTCACCAAATTTGCCAATTGCAAATTTTATGAACAATCAGTGAATTTTATTTTAATATGGCGAATACATTTCATGTAATAATTGGGATTTTGTTGGAAAATAACTGAGTTTTGCATTTTTTAAAAATAATTTGGTGAAAAAAATTCTCACCCAGAGCTAACCCTAAAAAATGAGTTACTTTAAATCCATTCAAAAGCAAGGCTTGAAACTGACAGAGCGTAGGCAGTATATTGTGATTCAAAATGCAGTGTTTGTCTTCACACATTTTGCTTTGCAGTTTATTTTTCACAGTATTCCAGGTATGTCTGGAATTCCTCATTTTCAGGAACAATAATATGAATAATAAGCTTTTTCTTAATCCATGTTTTTTTCAGTCTTCCACCTTGCTGTTGTTTTCAGATTAATATTAACAGGAATATATTGCTTCCCATTCCACAAAACTAATTTTAAGCCTTGTTGTTATGTCATATCTTTATGGTCAGTGCATGACTATACATACATCATAAAGTGCAACCCACCAACCTATGACAGAATTTTATAAGTATCTTAGGTCTGACAAATAAACATGTCACATACCTTTGCTGAAAGACCTGATGGAAATTCGACATCAAACTTGTTACTGAGACCAAAACTGAAACAAAAAAACACAAAGAATGAGACATTATGAAAGTACATCAAAACAGAAACAACTTTTAATGAATTTACATATATACATGTATCAGAAAATTGGTCATTAAATTACATGTATACGAATCTCAGATTACAACAGGCAATAGCAGAGTCAAAATTTGCTTAACCTGAAAAAGAGTTAAGCAAAAAGAAAAAATTATTTTAAAAAAAGACTAAGGAATAAATTGACATAATCAGGAGACAATATTTAAAATTAGGTAACTAGCAGTCATTTCACATGTTTTTGCCAAGGTACATCCTTGGGTAGAAGACCACAGTTATTTGCAAGTCTTCACCTGAGATTTAACCATACCAGCCCCTGGCATCACAAATGCCCATCCATGTTTTAAAAATACAAAAACATGTACACGTATACATGTATTTAGTTTCAAGGAAATTACAAATAGTGTTTTTATAATTATAAACAGAACTCATTTAAAACATTTTGAGTTATAATTTTGGGTTACTTCCATCATAATATGCCCCAAATTCCAAAACATGCTCCTGAACTGCATGTTTTTTGGTGCATTTTTTTATATAGTGTTCACACCCATACAAACCACACCCATACAGGAGTTGGCAGATATGACACATTTATGGAAACTTTGTTCAAGAAGTGGTGCATTTGTGGGGTCTGATCTGTGGTTTGCCTTTAGGGTGTATATATAGATATATATATATATGTACACAGGGCTTCTAGATTATGGTAGCAACACTCCCGTGGCTATTGCCATACCTGAAGGCTAGTGATTTTCTTTTTGTCAAATGATGCAGTTAAGTCTATTTGGGGCGGGATTTAGCTCAGTCGGTTGAGTGCTCACTTGAGGTGCTTGCATTGCAGGATCAAACCACATCGATGGACCCATTCAACCAGTGCACCACAACTGGACAAACGCTGTGGTATGTGCTTTCCTGTCTGTGGGAAAGTGCATATAAAAGATCCCTTCCTGCATTAGGTAAAATGTAGTGGGTTTTCCCTGATGACTATGAGTCAGAATAACCATGTTTGACAACCATTAGCCGATGATTAATTAATCAATGTGAACCAGTGGTGTCATTAAACAAAACAAACAAACAAATTAAGTCTATTTTCTAAATATGAATATATCGTGCTCCCCCCCCCCCCCCCCCACCATGTTAGTGTTTTTAAGCTCCATCTCTCTCTTTAGGTGACATATCCAATTATTACTATTATTTAATAAAATGTATTAACTTAAAGTAACGTGCGGCTAGTAAATTTTTAAACGTGACTATTAAATCTTTAAAATCACTGATCCCATGGCTAGTGGATTTTATAAAAATTCTAGAAGCCTATACACCAACTATGTTTTGCAGACGCATGCATCTCACACATCCAGTCTAGATGCTTTCATTGAAACTTGTGCATTTAGGTTTTATTTCAGCTGGACTGCACACGTGACATGCACCACATCCAGTCTATACAAGCCTTTACCATATCTCAGTACTTGCAATGAAATTCAGTTGACCATGTAACCAACTGGTGGTACGTGTGAATTTAAAACTGCATTTAACTGACCAGTCAACGGAAAACAATGGTTCGTGTGAAATACTGTGCCCTGAATAATGTATTTTTATTATCATTATAAGTATTTAAGTATAATTGATAAACAAAATAAAATGCACTTGGCTAAGTCAATAATAATAATAATTCAGTACATTTTATACCAGTGACCTTTAAGTAAAATAAAATTGCATACTGGTAACTACATAATTTTATAATAAAAGTATATCTAATGAATTTTAAGATCTGGTTTTGAGAACAATTTATTATCATGTTGTGACATGCTATAAATGCAGGGTGATGGTCATCATGTGATACCTGAAGTGATAATAGAGGTTTATTATTTATCTCTTTGTTTGGTCATCATAATCTGGTAATACAATGGCTGTAGGTTAAAAATGCATTTAGAAAACAACATAACATCTTATTTAGCACACAGTAACAAATCAAATGTCATGCTTTGTTGTTATCTCAATACCCAGTAAGTGTGTAACACGACTTTCGAGACCCTACAAAATTAACACTATCAAATGTTGCAACGTAAATCCAACAGTTTCTCTACCCAACCGATCATAAAGACATGACACTTCCCCCTCAATATTTAGTCTACATGTGTAAAAAAAAATCCCCATAGATTGTCATAATTTTTCTTCAATTAAAAATAAATTAACTGTTGTTGAGTTTATCCACGAGTCATTTAGGGAAAATGAGTTTCACTTTCGCCTCGTCAGTTACAGCCCACAATATGCACATCATATAAACAGAAGCACATAATTTTACACATCGTACATAGTAACATTCCCGGCACCGCGTATTACTATCGGCTCTGGGACAGTAATGCCACAATCATCTGTAGAATCTGGTTCGTCGTCTTCTTCGTATATTGTATCGAAGTCGGCCATTGTTTTGATGGCAGACCACAACACCGTGACGACATATCCGTTCAGGGGAGGTAACTCGCAGAAAGCCCATCTGTTGCTGTTTTAAAATTAAAGGCAGAGTTACACGACAACTTACCTACCAAATCGCCCCATTACATATTGCCGGAAAACATATACATTTAATTTGCCCTAAACTGTACTTTAATTTCACAAGTTATATTGTCGTTATTTTCTCGTATTATCGATAATTTTGTGTGTGTGTGTGTGTGTGTGTGTGTGTGTGTGTGTAAGTGTGTGTGTATATATATATATATATATATTATTTAACAACACACTCAACACATTTTATTTACGGTTATATGGCGTTAGACATATTGTTAAGGACCACACAGATATGTAGAGAGGAAACCCGCTGTCGCCACTTCAAGGGCTACTCTTTTCGATTAGCAGCAAGGGATTTTTTTTATATGCACCATCCCACAGACAGGATAGTACATAACACGGTCTTTGTTATACCAGTCGTGAAGCACGAGAAATAGCCCAATTGGGCCACCGACGATGATCGATCCTAAAACTACCACGCATCAAGTGAGCGCTTTACCACTGGGCTACGTAGAGTTAAAACAAATAATTATATAATATATGTTCGCAGTGGTATATGTTGTTAGCGCCAACGAGAACCCGTTCTATTAGCAATCTTGTGGCCAATTTAACATGGATTTTAATGGCAGGAAAAACAACTGAGACCACTTATAGTTAACGAAAACTATAAAAGACTTGCAAAACGACTAATGGTAGTGGATGTTGTCTGGTGAGAAATATATACATCGTTTTATTAATTATTATTATTTTGTTTGGGGGGGGGGGGGGGGGGGGGCTGAGGAATTGTGAGTATGAACTGCCAAATTCTTTGATTTGATTTTTCGAGTGAAAAATATTGATACTTGCTATTGTAATTGCAATGAATTATATGAATGGATAGTACAGTTATTCAATGTAAGTAATTATATGATTGGATCAGCATTCTAGTAGTAGACCGTAGTGTTTATTAAAATTAAGGGTATTAATATGTATACAAATATTACACATCGCTAAAAGTGCATGTTAAATTTTTTTTTTAACATTTATCAATATTTGTTATGATGACTTTTACTTGTAGAATGCAGGTAATTGCATTTCAGGATATCCTAGTTTTTAATTTTTTTTCGGAAGAGCATTCCCCTGAACCCTTCTGGGAACTATAGCGCTTTCTGCTCTCGATCTCACTCACTCGGCCACCAGCCCCCCCCCCCCACCCATCCCTCCCCCACCAGTGTTGATTTGATTCTGCTGTATATGGTACGAGGGAAAGTAAAACGAAATTCGCAAAATTAGATACCATGGTTTGACATACTATCATATTTGTTAGTTTTTCTGAAAGCTTGTCCTTTCAGACAGCTGTCCTACCAATAACGCGACTCATTCTTTTTGAATAATTACAAAATATTCCTACTGAAACCATGAATTTTACAAGATTGAAACACTGAGTCGTCATCAAACCTGTCACACAGGAAGGTGAAAATGCGACTGAAGTGTATTGTTAGTTATATATGGTGATACATTGTTCAATTATTCAACAATTGCGATTCAAACTGCTGAATTCAAACGAAGATGAGAGCGCTTTGAAGCTGCTCCAACGTCTGGAACACCATTTGCAAGGTTTTGTCAACTGGAATGCCAATTAAATTAAAATGATTGACAACATGTTTCCAAGAACTACCAACACTGGTGTCCATTATGCTAATTTTATGACAAAATTGAGGAGGAGTATTCAAGCCAAAATAACAAGGGATGTTGACAGCTGGTGTCCTGTTGCTCCATGACAATGATCCAATGCACACGTAGAGGATTGCTCAAGTTGCTACCCGTCGCCAAGTGATTATTATATATTCCAAAATGTGAAAGCCTTCCTTCGTGGCACCCGGTTTGAAAATGATGAAAGTCTGAAGTCTGCAACAGAAGGATGGTTGATACGCCAGCCAGAAGAGTTGCTGGCCTCAGTAGCAGAAAGGATAAATGGGCCAAATTCATTGAGGTCAAGAGTGATTATATTATATGGAAGTATATGGTTTGGTATGGTATGGTATGGTATGGTATGGTAATGGTATGGTAATGGTATGGTAATGGTATGGTAATGGTATGGTAATGGTATGGTATGGTAATGGTATGGTAATGGTATGGTATGGTATGGTAAGGTATGGTAATGGTATGGTAATGGTATGGTAATGGTAATGGTAATGGTAATGGTAATGGTAATGGGTATGGTAATGGGTATGGTAATGGGTATGGTAATGGGTATGGTAATGGGTATGGTATGGTATGGTATGGTATGGTATGGTATGGTATGGTATGGTATGGTATGGTGATGGTATGGTAATGGTATGGTAATGGTATGGTATGGTAAGGGTATGGTATAGTATGGTATGGTATGGTATGGTGTGGTGTGGCCAAATGCATTGAGGTCAAGAGTGATTATATTATATGGAATTATATGGTTTAGTATGGTAATGGGTATGGTAATGGGTATGGTAATGGGTATGGTATGGTATGGTATGGTATGGTATGGTGATGGTATGGTAATGGGTATGGTAATGGGTATGGTAATCGGTGGGGGACAGGGGGACGCGCCCCCCTCACTTTTCAACGCCGGGGGACAATTTATATAAATGTCCCCCACCTTTTCGTTTAGCAAAAGCAACAACAACAACAACACCACCACCACCAACAACAACAACAGCAACAACAAAAACAACAAACAAACAAACAAAAAACCCAAACAAACAAACAAAAACACTAATTTAATTACTGTATTAATTATTTTATTTAAAATGGCAAGTAGTCATCCCTTTTATCATAGTTTAAAAGTTTAACCACTAATGTGTACACACACACATAATGTACACACACACATAATGTACACACACACACACACACACACACACACACACACTCATACAAACACACACTAACACGTCCCCCCACTTTTAAAGCCGGATTGACGCCCATGGTACGGTATGATATGGTATGCTGTGGTGTGGTGTGGTGTGGTGTGGTGTGGTGTGGTGTGGTGTGGTGTGGTATGGTATGGTGTGGTGTGGTGTGGTGTGGTGTGGTATGGTGTGAAATGGTGTGGTATGGTGTGAAATGGTGTGGTTTGGTATGGTGCCATGTGGTGCAGTGTGGTGTGTTTTGGTGTAATATGGTATGGTATGGTATGGTATCGTATGGTATGTTCTGTTGTGACCGGCCTCGGTGGCGTCGTGGTTAGGCCATCGGTCTACAGGCTGGTAGGTACTGGGTTCGGATCCCAGTCGAGGCATGGGATTTTAAATCCAAATACCAACTCCAAACCCTGAGTGAATGCTCCGCAAGGCTCAGTGGGTAGGTGTAAACCACTTGCACCGACCAGTGATCCATAACTGGTTCAACAAAGGCCATGGTTTGTGCTATCCTGCCCGTGGAAAGCGCAAATAAAAGATCCCTTGCTGCCTGCCGTAAAAACAAGGTTAGAATGACCATATGTTTGACATCCAGTAGCCGATGATAAGATAAAAAATCAATGTGCTCTAGTGGCGTCGTTAAATAAAACAAACTTTACTTTTTTGTGTTGTGTTGTGTTGTGTTGTGTTGTGTTGTGGTGTGGTGTGGGTGGTATGGTATGGTATGGTATGGTATGGTATGGTATGGTATGGTATGGTATGGTATGGTATGGTGTGGTATGGTGTGGTATGGTATGGTATGGTATGGTATGGTATGGTATGGTAATATTTTAAGTTAGTACAACTTATTTAACAGTACGATTACATATTATTTACAATAAATTATCAATTTCTCCTGTGAATACTCATCCTCAACGTGGATAATTTAAACCTTATAAACTTGACACTAGTGATAGTGTATTCAATAGGAATATACCGGCCTCGGTGGCGTAGTGGTTAGTCCATCGGTCAAAAGGCTGGTAGGTACTGGGTTCGGATCCCAGTCGAGGCATGGGATTTTTAATCCAGATATTGACTCCGAACCCTGACTGAGTGCTCCGCAAGGCTCAGTGGGTAGATGTAAACCACTTGCACCGACCAGTGATCCATAACTGGTTCAACAAAGGCCATGGTTTGTGCTATCCTGCCTGTGGGAAGCGCAAATAAAAGATCCCTTGCTGCTTATCGGAAAAAGTAGCCCATATAGTGGCGACAGCGGGTTTCCTCTCAAAATCTGTGTGGTCCTTAACCATGTGTCTGACGCCATATAACCGTAAATAAAATGTGTTGAGGGCGTCGTTAAATAAAACATTTCTTTCTTTTTCAGTAGGAATACACCGAAGATTGTCGAATGCTAAATCGGAAATAATAGATTGTACACGTTTTGCATAGGCGTACGGACTCCCATTTTTGTATGGAGGTAGCCTGTTTTTTGCCCGAATTGAGCGAAAATGCCCAAATCTTGATAACAACATTCGTCCGACTGTCCCATATATAGTTTTCCAGATGGTCCTCCCCCCCCCCCCCCCCCCCCCCCCAGTCTACAGATACCGAGCTAAAATTTTGGGTATAGCTTTATCATGTAGTTACAGATCACGTTTGACTTTCATAGGGATTTAGCCATTTTTGACAGAGTTATGACCCTTGAAGTTAGGAGAAACGAAAATGTGTTGGGCTCAGTAGCGGACATGTATTGCTTTAGCAGTATTCTGAGAATTCTTGTTCTCTATCGTTTTTGACAGAATTTGAGGATTTGATCCAGCACTAGGTGGGATGAGGGTGTGATGATGGTGGTGGTGGTGGTGGTGGTGGTCGTGTGTGTGTGTTTGTGTGTGTGTGAGTGTGTGCCCGTCTGCTGTCTCGCACGCTTATGACGTTTAGTACGTGAAACACGATTAATGTCCGCCACCCACTGCTGAAAATTTGCTGGTGGAATCGTTCAGGTCATGCCCCAACGGATCCTGTCGTTTTCGGTTATAATTTTGATGAATATTCTTTGCCATCTTAATCATTTTTGTTTCATTAAATCATGGCCGTCACGTTTTTTTTTTTTTTTTTTTTTAATTTTAAATTTTAAAGTGTGAATTCGTGAAAAAGAATTAAAGGGACATTCCTGAGTTTGCTGCACGTTTTAAGATGTTATCGACTAACAAATACTTTTTAACGATTGTAATTACATATAAAATATATTTTTCAGTATAAAATATTAGTGGCTGTATATTAAACGTGTTTCTGATCATTCTAATATTTATACTAGGTTAAATATCATTTTATTTCCAGAAATATAATTTTTTCGTACGTACGAAATTATTTGAAGACAAAATCCAGTTTGGGCTTCTTACAAATATTAAGACAACCAGAAACACATGGAATATACAGACACTGATATTCTAAACAAGAAAATATATTTAATATGTAAGTTTAATTGTAGAAATATTTTATTAGTCGGAAAAATCTTACAATGCAGCAGACTCAGGAATGTCCCTTTAACGACCCCCGTATTCTGCACTACAGAATGCGACTCTTTCATTGTGTGTGTGGGGGGGGGGGGGGGGGGGGGGGGGGGGGGGGGGGGGGGGAGGGGGGGGGCGGGGGATTTAGCTCAGTCCGTTGAGCGCTCACCTGAGGTACTTGCATAGCAAGATCGAACCATCTCAGTGAATCCGTTCAACTGAATTTTTTTTTTGTCGTTCCCACCAGTGCACCACAACTGGTCAAAGACCGTGGTATGTGCTTTCCTTTCTGTGGGAAAGTGCATATAAAAGATCCCTTGATGCATTAGGAAAGTTTAACGGGTTTCCTCTGTTGACTACGAGTCAGAATTACCAAATGTTTGACATCCAATAGCCGATGATTAATTAATCGATGTGCTCTAGTGATGTCGTTAAACAAAACAAACTTCTTCTTCTTCTTTCGTTGTGCTAACTGTGATAATTTCAGATAAAAAATAAAATTCGGTGTTGATCGTCATATACCTTTGTTTGAAACCCAATAGCTGGTGCGTTTTTCGTGGTATGGTATTGTTAAATATTTCTTCAGTTCAATTCAAATTATTAAGTTGGGCGTACCCAATGATGTTTATTGTCGTTCCGGTGTTTGTACTAGCTTAAAATTCATTCTGTATGAAACCAAAACTGTACGTACAGCTGGAACTAGAATTTTAACCGATGTTGCGTTTGAGAACTGGCTTAGTCGGTGATGCTTAGATCGTAGGATTAACCCGTTGGGTTCTCCCATCTTAATTTGTGCCTAACTGCTGGCACACACACACACACACACACACACACACACACACACACACACACATATATATATTAAAGGTCGTGGTATGCATGTCTTGTCTGTGTGAAAGTGCACATAAAAGATCCTTGTTGGTAATGTAAAAATATAGGTTTCGTTTGAAGATTATTAGTCTAGATGATAAAAAATAACGTTTTACATCCAGTATCTTATGATTAATTAATCAAAGTGCTCTAGTGGTGGTGTTTTATCGTTCAACAAAGCAAACTTTACTTTAGCCGATGTTACAGACATTCTCTAAACTACTCATGTTATTGTTCTACCACCGCCATTCACGCCTTTAGTATCTTTGGATAACTCCAAAAGCGATTTTCTAGCATCTGGATAACAAAATAATGTTTTGGAGAACAATGATGTTGTTGTTTTTTGGATAAAACATTATTTTACTTTTTATAAATACTTTTTTTTTTTTTTTTTTTTTCACAATGATTCAACTTTTATCAATTTTCTTCGTTTTGATGAATGTAACATGAATGTTCAAAAGTCATTTTCAAGATAAACGAAAGGGTGATTCTATGAAATACACTTTATAAATACTAGCAGCAGGCAAAAAAAAAAAAAAAAAAAAAGTAAATTTTGTGGCACCGCCCCACCCGTCCTACGCTGGTTGGGACCGGATTTTTATGGGCCTGCCATCAGAATTCCACAACAGGAAAGTCTTGCTACAACAGCTAAATTAGAAGCTACTGGATTTCATATGAAAAAGAAATATTTAAACACTATGAAACAAGCATAGAAAACATACTAAAATAAACTGCATACTGACGTTTAGTCACTAAATATGCTGTTTATGTTTCTAATAACACACATGGCATTTGATCATAAACATATTCAGACGACTGTACCCGTCTGTTGAGAAGTATTATCATAATTTGACATAATATGATATTTATGCGTGTTCAGATAGACGCGCACTGAAGGACATACTCTCCCGTCTTCTTTTGGAATCATATTTTCAGTAATGCTTAGTATTCACCTCATCAGGCACAGCCAAAATAAATTCTTTGCAAATTATGTACGTTTATCCTACGAAAGTATAGGCACACAATATATTTTGACAAATAGTCGCTATTGTATCCTTTGTGGCTCTTTTTATTGGAAATACATTTTGTTTATTCTTAAAGACACACTCCATTATAATCTCCCTTAAGTCTCTGTAGTGTACAGAAAGTAATGTTTATGTTAGTGTTAATTAAAGAAGATTCATAGCTGTTAGCGCTGTAGATGCATCAGTGTTGTAGCAACAGACAATCTTAATGTATAAACTGGAATGTGGAACTCCCACCAGAGAAGAAACGAGTCGCAGTATCAATCTGTTCATTTGTTCAATGATACGTTGAATTATCTCCCGATTGGAAGGCCTATGCCGTGACCAGGGACTTAATTTAACTAGCGATGGGGAGACGAAAGACGAAAGTGCACTTTTTGTGTTTATTTTCTGTCCCTCGCCCTCAACTACACTACAGTCCTGTTGGATTTTTTAAATATATATATATATATATATATATATATATATATATATATATATATATATAAACGACACCTTGTTGCTGACCGGAAGTAATAGTTTTGCTGCGGTAGCGAGATTCTCCTCTCATTTTCTATACCAAATGTAGCAGTAACCCTACAATAAACACGTTATATCCGCTCATTAAAATAATGTGCAGAGGTGTCTTTATACAAACTTCCCAGATCCTTTTCTTTCTTTTACAATAAATCGACCAATCAGGTGTATGATATTTTTGTTTTACTCCTTCTCTTGCTGTTTTTCAGTTTACCGTTATTTTTAATACCATACATACACGCGTACACATGCTATTTTTAATACCATACATACACGTGTACACATGTTATTTTTAATACCATACATACACGTGTACACATGTTATTTTTAATACCATACATACACGTGTACACATGTTATTTTTAATACCATACATACACGTGTACACATGTTATTTTTAATACCACACATACACGTGTACACATGTTATTTTTAAATTACACACATACACGTGTACACGCTATTTTCAATACCATACATACACGTGTACACATGCTATTTTTAATACCACACATACATGTGTACACGTTATTTTTAATACCACACATACACGTGTACACATGTTATTTTTAATACCACACATACACGTGTACACATGTTATTTTTAATACCACACATACATGTGTACACGTTATTTTTAATACCATACATACACGTGTACACATGTTATTTTTAATACCACACATACACGTGTACACATGTTATTTTTAATACCACACATACACGCGTACACATGTTATTTTTAATACCACACATACACGTGTACACATGTTATTTTTAATACCACACATACACGTGTACACATGTTATTTTTAATACCACACATACATGTGTACACATGTTATTTTTAATACCACACATACACGTGTACACATGTTATTTTTAATACCACACATACATGTGTACACATGTTATTTTTAATACCATACATACACGTGTACACATGTTATTTTTAATACTACACATACACGTGTACACATGCTATTTTTAATACCACACATACACGTGTACACATCTTATACTTTGTTTACTTTGATGTTAGATCCGCACAATGTCAATAACACAGTTAATTTACTCCCATATCTCTTGACATTTAATTTCGCTGACATTTTGTTTACCACGGCAGTGTACTAAAAAAAATTACAACCAATACAAACTGAATTAATATTCTCCGCTGCGGTTCTTTTACAACGAACTGCTTTATGGCTAATGTCGTGATCAATCACACTTACAAGGTCTGTATATTACACAGTCGTCGCCCACAAAAGAATAAATGCATAAAAATATTACCAGGTTTAAATCATAAGTATAGCTATTTGTGGACGTGTTAGCTAAATGAGTATTTTCATCTGAGAAATTAGAGGAGATGTAAATTGATTATGTTTGTACTTAGCCGCGGTCTCGCGATAGCGCTGTCCATCAACATGACAGGCCGATCAATGATTGCCTCATAACACGTGCCGGCGTTACGACTCTCTGACACGAGAGGCGGAATTTAAAAATACAAACGAAGGATACCGGTTTAAATCCAGGGTGGCACGGCTGTTGACCCACTAAAAGCACGAGTCGCACGGATTACGTGACTTGGAAATATACATTACGCTCTTTCCTCTTAAGCTATCGCCCGTCGCCATAGATTATTTTTACAAACATGAAGATGTTTGTCGATTTGTATCCATAATTTATTATAGTCTGTAGAGCTGGGCGGTATTGAAATTCGAGAATCGGTATCAATATCGGCATTTTTGGGGTGATTTACCTCTGTATCGGTACGGTATTCGGTATTGACACGATACCGATATCGAGCACTATTTTCGGTATACTCTGCTTTAAAGAAAGAAAGAAATGTTTTATTTAACGACGCACTCAACACATTATTTTACGGTTATATGGCGTCAGACATATGGTTAAGGATCACACAGATTTTGAGAGGAAACCCGCTGTCGCCTTTACATGGGCTACTCTTCCGATTAGCAGCAAGGGATCTTTTATTTGAGCTTCCCATAGGCAGGATAGCACAAACCATGGCCTTTGTTGAACCAGTTATGGATCACTGGTCGGTGCAAGTGGTTTACACCTACCCATTGAGCCTTGCGGAGCACTCACTCCGGGTTTGGAGTCGGGTATTTGGATTGAAAATCCCATGCCTCGACTAGGATCCGAACCCAGTACCTACCAGCCTGTAGACCGATGGCCTACCACGACGCCACCGAGGCCGGTTACTCTGCTTTAAATGCATGCCTGTGTTATGGTTCACCCGCTAATTTCATTTAAATACAATTAAATTTCATTTAAAACTAATTTTTGTTCGTCAGATATATTATTAGTGCTTTCCGGGAAATATTTTTCAAATACCGAAATTTCGGTATTTTGAAATTTGCTCGGTACGGTAAATCGGTATTGACAACCATTGAAAATTACTAACATGTAAATATTTCAACACAAATAATTTCCAACTGCTCATCTTTGAAACAAAGACTAGGCATGTGTAATTAATGACATTTTTAAATAGATGAAATTAAAAAATATAAATTATTGCATTCATTGTACTATGCCTAATAATAATAATTAAACAAACAATTGTGAAATAAGAAAGATTTATATCGTAATAGTATATTGTACATAATTTTTTAAATAAAGTTTATTATGTTTTAAAATGTATTAATAAATTACATTTAATCTTTCTTATTTTTCCTAGAGTAAAGTATAAATAAATAAATTAATTAAAGAAATCGTCAGTGGATCGCAGGAACGCATCGCAGGTTGGCGCACACGAGACGCACCCGTCTGCGTTTAAAAAACGCAGACGCATGCGTTAAAAAACGCTCGTCTGCGCCGGGCATTACAGAGCGTGATAACTGCTCAAATGTCCGTCTAGCTGTCTTACCGTCAGATAGCCCGAGTACTCTGACTGTAAGAGAGCTAGACGGACATTTGGACATAAACACGCTCTCATTACAGTCGGAGACCAAGCTATGTATTTTTTTGGCAATTCCCGACAACCAAAAAGTTGGCAAAGATTTCCGCTCTAATACCACAACAATCCTATGTTTGACGTCAAATACCTTTACATCGATCATTTTCGAGTTAACTGATTACAAAAAATCCGCATATTAATCACTAATACACATACTACAGAAAGAACTCCGACAGCACACACATTCAGCTACGCTTCGTGACAGTCCGTCACAAGAACTACAAAGCTCGGTGACCTATTTCGTGACGTAGATCACGTGATCGCCCACTGGGCGATTCCGCCTTGTGCAACAGTTACAGGGGCCGTCTCATACCAAGCGACGTTACAACATGGAAGAGTTGGCTAATGGTTTTCTCTCTAACACAGTGATAAAATTACCAAATATTTTACATCCAATAGCCGATGATTAATGAATCAATGTGCTGTAATTTGCCTCCGGAAGACGGAATGGCTGAGTGGGCGATCATGTGACGCATCGTCACGATATAGGTCGGCGAACTTAGAATTCTGCTGTCCGGAGTTTGCCGAAGCTTAGCTGAATGTGGGTGCTGTCGGGTTTCTTTCTGTAGTGCGTGTATTAGTGATGTAAAGGTATTTCACGTCAAACATAGGATTGTTGTGGTATTAGAGCGGAAATCTTTGCCAACTTTTTGGTCGTCGGGAATTACCAAAAAAATACATAGCTTGATCTCTGACTGTAATGAGGGCGTATTTATGTCCAAATGTCCGTCTAGCTCTCTTACAGTCAGAGTACTCGGGCTAAATTTCTTATAGATTTTGTTTTATTTAACTGTTTTTGTTCATAACCATACAGTAATTTACAGTAAAAATATTTCTTCTTAAAAACAATAAACATTAAAAAATAAATACACAAATGACACGTATATACAGTCATAAGCAATATTAATTTTAACTCTGGCAGTACAAAGTCCTTTACACACCAATGCAAGAAATCAACGGGGACCAAGAGGCAACTGACACTCAAAATACACAATTAGCTTTTCGACAACCAACTTCATAAGCAGCCGTTGCTTTCCATCCCAAAACATTGAACAACTATACATAAAATCGGTCTAGAACTGTTTCACAATTTCCCCAGCCAGTGCACCATGACTGGTATAACAAAGGTCGTGGTATGTGCTATCATGTCTGTGGGATGGTGCATATAAATAATCCCTTGCTACTAATAAAAAATGTAACGGGTTTCCTCTCTAAGACTATATATTTGAATTATCAAATGTTTGACATCCAATAGCCGATGATTAATAAATCAATGTGCTCCAGTGGTGTCGTTAAACAAAACAAACTTTTTTTTTTTTTTTTGCTACACAATTTCCAACATTTGCTTCCAGACTAGCTCTAGTTTCCTCTAACCGACAACATATAAACGGGAGAGCTAGAGGACACTCGAGCTACTTTAAGACTAATTGTTAAAAGCAGAGAACACTTCTCTTTTCTCAAAATAAATAGCGAGCCTTGAACACAACCTACCCCGCCCCCCCCCCCCCCCACCTCCCAGCAACACGCAAGAAGAACTCCACCCCATAATCTGTGGACAATCTAGGTTTATAGTGAAACCACTAAAAACTGTATCCTATGCAAACCCGGATTTCCTTAAAATCTGAGGTATCCTTTCTTTTACAATGACTGTTCTTTTTATAAATATCAGTACAGAACACACCCGCTCTAAACCAGCCCTAAGTTCAGTCAGCGAACCTTTCGCTAACGTTCACGAACTATTTGATTGGTTCCTGACGTGGCCATGTGGTTTAACGTGAAGCGCATTAACCAGTCTGGCAGACGTTTTTCTGCTCGGTCTGGATAAACATGGCCCTCATACCACTTAACACCAGATATACGTTTACTTCATTCCATAGGTGTATGGTTAGACACACACACACACACGCACACACGCACACACGCACACACACGCACGCACGCACGCACGCATGCACGCACATCTAATACACATACATAAATACATATACATAATTAATATTTTATAAAACTGTAACACACAGAGACCAAAACTTTACAAGGAGTCGGACGTAGCACAGTGGTAAAGCGCTCACTTGATACGCGGTCGTTTTAGGATCGATCCTCGTCGGTGGGTCTATTGGGCTATTTCTCGTTCCAGCCAATGCACCACGACTGGAATATCAAAGGCCGTGGTATGTGCTATCCTGGTTGTGATGGTGTATATAAAAGATCCCTTGCTACTAATAGAAAGATGTAGCGAGTTTCCTCTCTAAGACTATATGTCAAAATTACCAAATGTTTGACATCCAATAGCTAATGATTAAGAAATCACGGTGCTCTAGTGGTGTCATTAAACAAACCAAACCAGACGTCATTTAAATAGGTAAACAAATATACACAAAACACAGCAATCATATTTTAGACAAAATGATTTTGGACAGTTCGCTTTGAAATCGGTTTAAGAAATAACACGATTGTTAAGGTTACACATCCCTTTGTCCTTTCTTGAGTATTGAATAATTAACAAAGAGTTTCATGAATTACAAACAATTTACTAAATGATCAACTTTCTGAAATGTCAACATGCTAAAATACGTTTTCATGTACAACAATTTACATACAGACCCTTTGTTGTGTTTGTAAGCCATTTCATATATTAAAGACGTATTTTCGGGGTTTTCACAACAGGAAAAATAATTACAACGTTTATAAAACACCGCATGTTGAAATATAGCGACGTATTTAACCTGAAATTACTAAGAGGGGACAATAAAAAGAAATATGGCACAGTAATATAGGATCTTCTCCACCTTTTTAACTGAAACGGGCACTTTTTTTCATAATTTTCAGGAGGCAGAGGCGCAAATTCTTATGCTGACATTCATGCTCATGCTCATGAGAGAGAGAGAGAGAGAGAGAGAGAGAGAGAGAGAGAGAGAGAGAGAGAGAGAGAGAGAGAGAGAGAGAGAGAGAGAGAGAGAGACATACAGACAGACAGAGAGAGAGAGAGAGAAGAGGAGAGAGAGAAGAGAGAGAGGGGAGAGAGAGAGGAGAGAGACATACAGACAGACAGAGAGAGAGAGAGAGAGAGAGAGAGAGAGAGAGAGAGAGAGAGAGAGAGAGAGAGAGAGAGAGAGAGAGAGAGAGAGAGAGAGAGAGAGAGAGAGAGAGAGAGAGAGAGAGAGAGAGAGAGAGAGAGAGAGAGAGAGAGAGAGAGAGAGAGAGAGAGACTGCACTCGTTATCGTTTGCTAGTCCGATGTTTGCGCCTAACATTAAATGAATGTAATATAACAGAACACGATGTTACCAATCAAATTGTCCGAGAGAAAATAAAAAGAGTTTGTTTTGTTTAACGACACGACTGGAGTACATTGATTAATTTATCATCGACTATTGGATGTCAAACATTTGGTAATTCTGACGTCATCAGAGGAAACCCGCTAATGCAGTAAGAGATCTTTTATATGCATTTTCCCACAAACAGGAAAGCACATACCACGGCCTTTATCCAGTTGTGGTGCACTGGTTGGAACGAGAAAAAACCCAATCAGCTGAATGGATTCACCAAGGTGGTTCGATCCTGCGACACAAGCACCTCAAGCGAGCACTCGGCCAACCGAGCTAAATCCCGCACCTTGTTAGAGAACGCCCCTCTCCCTTCTTGGTCAAGGAGAACGCCCCTCTCCCTTCCTGGTCAAGGAGAACGCCCCTCTCCCTTCCTGGTCAAGCCTCAGGTCATAGTTTGGTGGGACACTAGTTGCAGAGGACAGGCCTCGGTGGTGTTGTGGTTAAGCCATGGGACATAAGGCTGGTAGGTACTGGGTTCGTCGCAGACCCGTACCGGCTCCCACCCAGAGCGAGTTTTAATGACTCAATGGGTAGGTGTAAAACCACTACACCCTCTTCTCTCTCACTAATCACTAACCACTAACAACTAAACCACTGTCATGGACAGACAGCCCAGATTTCTGATGTGTGTGCCCAGGACAGCGTGTTTGACCTTAATTGGATATAAGCACGAAAACAATGAAATGAATGCAGAGGACTTCGTTTGTATAATGTGTGGCATAAACGTTATACCACTTGTACTACTCTCGAAAGTGAAGAAGACTACATTGATAAAATAATTCACTTTATTTGTCTTATTATTAAAATAAAATAAAAATCACGACACTAGTGTTTCAACATTATTTAAATCACATGCGAACATGAAATCCGCCGAGGAATGTCGAGACGACCAGCTTTAGACCTTAAACCTTCCAGAAATGGGGCGGGACGTGGCCCAGTGGTAAAGCGCTCGCTTGATATGCGGTCGGTTTGGGATCGATCCCTGTCGGTGGACCATTTCTCGTTCCTTCCAGTGCGCCACGACTGGTATGTCAAAGGCCGTGGTATGTGCTATCCTGTCTGTAGGATGGTGCATCTAAAATATTCCTTGCTACTAATGGAAAAATATTATGGATTTCCTCTGTAAGACTATATCAAATAGCGTTGTATCAGCAACTTTCCGATAGGTGGCGTTCATGCACTATACACCATTCTGGTCGTCCATTATATGTTTGACATCCAATAGCCGATGATTAATAAATCAATGTGCTCTAATGGTGTCGTTAAACAAAACAAACTTTTTACCCTTCCAGAAATATACCATAACTCTAATAAGGCGCAAAATCTATTTGTCCGCAATTCATATAGATATAAGTACATGTGATTCATAATCAATGCACAGAGTGATTGGACACGCAGACGAATAAGTATTTTGTACGGAGACTTATAAATGGAATCTACTTAACCTATCTGCATAGAAATTACGTAAACGGATACCATTTCGCAATGCGGTCAAATGGAATTTGCGTCCTAAAGTAGTTGTGTCATCCTGATGGGTTTTTTTTTTTAATGATTTTTTGTTGTTGACAATTAACAATTCTCTCCACAATTACTGGGTATGTTCTTCCAATACTATTAATTACATTACCCATCCACTAGATATCCTGCACCAGTTATTCTGAAAGAAAGATATCCTTGCGTGAAACCCTTAGGAATATCCCTGCAACAAATACTGACAATTGTTACTGTAGTTTGTTTGTGTTGTCCCGACGGAGTTAGATAAGGATTAAAAAAAAAGCCCCCCCAACATGTAACCAAACACCCCTTGACTATACTGCATTAGAGAATCGATACAACACAACGTGAACTTTCATGGGGGTTGCCATCCCGAAAGAGGTCATTTACTTTGCGAGTCAGTCTAGGTTCTCTTATCGATCACTTCCAGTGTAAGTAGTTTCCTTCTCAATAACCCCAAACGACCGATCGCAACAAAGTGGCTCCCGGTGTCGGTAAGAGTTGGATATCGTCTCAATAAACAAGATACAATTCGGCGGAACATGCTTTTAGGATCGGTTATCGTGACCATTCATCGGATCTGGCTGCTTCTACAGCGAGATGTTTGTTGACTTCGTGTGAAAATATCCGTAGACTTTTGGAGGTGTATGATCTTGCTGTTTTCATCACCCGTGTTATTAACGAAGAGCTATATTTGAGTAACGAGAAAGGAGCGTAATTAACAGGGTGAAATATTTCTTTTTACGACGGTTAAAACTATATTTCGCGATACATGTGGCCTTTCGAGATGGAATTATGCACATGGTGATTACGTATTTAATGAACGATAATGAGTTCTTTGTTAACAAAAACACATCGATACTATTCACCTAAATGAGAAAAAGCATCTTATAATTTTCAAGGCTAAAACCATCTTGTTAAAAAAAAAAGAAAGGTAGAAAAAGACACCAGAAAGATATTTGTTTCTGAATTTTGAAGCAAAAGCAGTCAGAATCAGTGGGAAATATCTCATTAATGTGTATCGCATAATGTGGAGTTAACCATTTTCATTAACGTGTATCGCATAATGTGGAATTAACCATTCTTATTAACGTGCATCACATAATGTGGAATTAACGAATTTCATTAACGTGTAACTCATAATGTGGAATTAACGAATCTCATTAACGTGTATCACATTATGTGGATTTAACCATTCTCATTAACGTATATCACATAATGTGGATCTAACCAATGGATGTACTGATAGACGAAGAACGGAATGTAAGAACGGAATGTGACGTTTTGGTGCCATAGCGTACACACAATGAAGCTACACGTTTTTGTGTGCATTTTGGTGGTGGTGGTGATGTACTTGTCTCAGAACAGCTATGCAGTAAAATCCGGCTATACCGGAGTGGTCAAGACGGACACCAACAAAAGGTGGGTCACATTTAAAGTGTTTATATTTTGTGTTATCCTATAATTTACCCATGATATCCATGCCATAAACCCATTTAATATTTACCATTATCAACACGAAAACTCGAATAAGGCACACATAACATCCTTCAACAAAATGCGCACCCATTCTCTTTGACATTCCAAATTTCATAGCACCATACCACCCTCCGGACTGCTGGTGATCCCTTGCATCTGCCAGTGCAGACGGTCCCCACTCCAACCCACCCCACCCTTTCCTGTCCTGGACGGAGGAGCCGACCGAGGCCGACACCTGTGCCCAGGACAGGCGTGCGCTACAACAGCTTGCTATGAATGTGCACGTTAATTCTCTTGAATACTTGAAAAAGGCACACATTGTATTTATCCGTAATCCGTATCCGTATTCATATCCGATACGTATACGTATACGTGTACGTGATTCATCATTAGTGCATAGTGATGATTAACTCGGTTAATAATGATTTGCTGTCAATGGGTCATTTGTTTACAGCCAACAAGACTTGTATACCTGAGCGGAATGTTTTGATGAGATTTAGTTAAAGCACGTGACGTCATATTACTAGTGAGGCGACTTCAGAATTAAAATGTTCTTTTAGAAGTGTTATAGGCTAAACAGAATTCGCATTTTTTTTCCCCAAGCGTTTTACAAAAAAGTAACTTTATTAATAATTGAGGTGGTATTTTTGTTTTTATTTTTAATAATGTAATCTTTATGTATTTGTTTTTATATACTATGTATTAATAATGTGCCATAAGCCTGGATCTTTAATATGTAATATATCAATCTCGTCTAGTTAATCGACAGTGCCTCGACAAATACCGATTAACATGGACTCGATTGATATTTTCCATATTAAAAAGCCCACTCGTGACGAATCCTCTATTTTCGAGTCTGTAACAGAAGAACATTCACAGAAGAAATAAAAAGTGTTGTTTAGCGACTCCACCAGAGCACATTGATTTATTAAATATCGGCTATTGGATCTCAAACATCTGGTACTTTTGACATATATAGTCTTAGACTGGAAACCCGCTACGTTTTTTCATTAGTGGCAATTAATCTTTTATATGCACCATCCCACCGACAGGATAGCACATACCACGGCCTTTTAAATACCAGTCGTGATGCACTGGCTGGAACGAGAAATAGCCACTGGGCTACGTCCCGCCTGATGCACAGAAGAATAACTGTATTATAGCTTGGCTAGATGATCACATGTATGCATTTTATTCATCTGTTTATGTAGGCTGTGTACCTGTGTACATAACATTCTATGTATGCTTCTACGTGTACATCTGTCTTCATTTCATTTCAACTTACTTTTGTGCTTATATCGAATTAAGCTTTTTTATATACCATTCGTGAAACAAAAGAGTCGTGACTGTTTATTTAGTTTTCTTTAATTTATTTATAATTACTCAGGTTTGAATTGTATTAGTTTTTGTGTCTTTTCAAATTATCAGTGTCTTGTGAACAGTGTAGGCCCATTTTGACAGCTTATTAATTTATAAATGCCGACCGGCCTCGGTGGCGTCGTGGCAGGCCATCGGTCTACAGGCTGGTAGGTACTGGGTTCGGATCCCAGTCGAGGCATGGGATTTTTAATCCAGATACCGACTCCAAACCCTGAGTGAGTGCTCCGCAAGGCTCAATGGGTAGGTGTAAACCATTTGCACCGACCAGTGATCCATAACTGGTTCAACAAAGGCCATGGTTTGTGCTATCCTGCCTGTAGGAAGCGCAAATAAAAGATCCCTTGCTGCCAATCGGAAGAGTAGCCCATGTAGTGGCGACAGCGGGTTTCCTCTCAAAATCTGTGTGGTCCTTAACCATATGTCTGACCCCATATAACCGTAAATAAAATGTGTTGAGTGCGTCGTTAAATAAAACACTTCTTTCTTTCTTTATAAATGCCCTTTATTATATCTGTTCTAAATCACTATATACTAATGCAACAATAAAAAGTACATTAATTTTTTATTTTAGTTTTTTATTTAACTTCATAGAAAGAAAACGAACAATAGGCCTACCACAATTAACGTAGCATGAACACACATCATTAGTGTAGTTTAAAATTTGTTAATAATGTAAATACATGTACTTTGAACAGATTCATATTTACCCCAGAGCTATTGTTGATAAGTACACCCTCATGTAAGACACATCTGAATAAATATATTGGTCGCCCACACTGTTTTAAGTTCAAGTTCTTCACTACTCTAGGTTGTACAACTCATAAGCTTTATAATAATACAAGACATGCAATTAAATACACATTTACAATACTGGATAGAGGCAGGGAGCACTTTTAGCACCATCCATAACAATGCAGCCATGCATACTCAGCCAGTTACAAAGTTGTAGTATTTCACTGCTATTGCTATTTTGGCCACGAAGCCATTAATCAAGGAATGGCACTATTCATTTCAGCTCACGTTGGCTGTTTATAAAACGACTTATGATAACTAGCGTTCACTCACAGTATATATTTCAAGTCACTTAAAATAGCCAAGGATATTGATATAGAATTCCTCTGTTGAAAACGTGTTGACTAGTAGGATAGTAGTGTTTACTAACTTTTATTTATAATCCATAATTAAGTAAAAACGAAGCTTGCAATTCGTGATACTACGCCTTTAAACCAATAATGGTAATTACCGTTTCTTGGAATTTGTGCACATTCGATGTGATTTTGCTTTTGTTTTGTATTATTTTGTTCTTTTTTTAATCTTTGTAGCAGTCAAAACGAGTTTCCTTATTAACGTGACTTATAAAATGCATGCTAATTTATCAACATAAAAAAAGAACAAACTTTAATCTTCCGTCTTCGCACTGGACATTGTGGCCTAAAGAAGCACCTAAAAAGGATAGGACTTGCAGAGGTGGCCCAATGAGAATTTGGTGCCGAAGAACAAACACCGAAACACGTTCTACAAACCTGTCCGCACCTAGAAGAAATTCGACAGAAAGTTTGGAAGGAAGACCCGTCCCTCAACACCAAACTCTGGGGACCTGTCGACGACCTCCGGAAGACGGCAAACGTCATCGTCACATCCGGATTACTGATATGATGGCCGTAAAAAGACTGAACGCAGAAGAAAAAGAAGATCAACATCAAAGTTCATAACTTTTAATCGTACCTGTATTTTGATTTTATTTCTTCTGTGGGGCGGGACGTGGCCCAATGGTAAAGCGTCCGCTTGACGCGCGGTCGGTTTGGGATCGATCCCCGTCGGTGGGCCCATTGGGTTATTTCTCGTTCCAGCCAGTGCACCACGACTGATATATCAAAGGCCGTGGTGTGTGCTATCCTGTGTATGGGATGGTGCATATAAAAGATCCCTTGCTACATTAATAAAGAAGTAGCAGGTTTCCTCTGATGACTACGTGTTAGAATTACCAAATGGTTGACATCCAGTAGACAATGATTAATTAATCAATGTGCTCCAGTGGTGTCGTTAAACAAAACAAAACAATTATTTCTTCTGTATTTGTATATCTTTCCCCCAGCATATTCGGCTTTAACATTTGAATCAATTAATCTAGATGTTCACTATAATAGCGATTTTCAAACGACCAGTGAAATGTCTTCACAGAACTCAACGCGTGCCTTTAAATTATCAGCTACACATTCATCTATACGCCAACATTTCACTGACCTTTTACAAATCACTTTTACTATGAAAATATGGATTAATTTACTTTCCATTTACTCTCCATTTTCCCCCGAGTGTTACAAAAAGCTATAAAATTGGAGCAAATTAATCCATTTTTCGACATAAAAGCGATTGGAGCGCCATGGTAATGTCTGCAGATATATTAACACATACGCCGGTACCGTTAAACTAGGATGATCGTGTTTTCCGTCATATCAGAAAGCCGTATGAGGAATTTCTATTTTAGTCACGCCTGAAAAATAGTTACGGGATGTTCCATGATCTACTCTACGACGAGACCTCATTCCTTCTAAGATTTTGAAATAAAACGTTTATGACAGTAAAAATTATAAGAGACCTTTTGTCTACTCGACGAAAGAAAGAAATGTTAACGACGCACTCAACACATTTTATTTACGGTTATATGGCGTCAGACATATGGTTAAGTACCACACAGATTTTGAGAGGAAACCCGCTGTCGCCACTACATGGGCTACTCTTTCCGATTAGCAGCAAGGGATCTTTTATTTGCGCTTCCCACAGACAGGATAGCACAAACCATGGCCTTTGTTGAACCAGTTATGGATCACTGGTCGGTGCAAGTGGTTTACACCTACCCATTGAGCCTTGCGGAGCACTCACTCAGGGTTTGGAGTCGGTATCTGGCCAGCCTGTTGACCGATGGCCTAACCACGACGCCACCGAGGCCGGTCTACTCGACGAATACGAATACGAAACTGGCAGACACTGATGAATGTCCATGTCAAACAGGAACCACAGTCCCCAGAGCACATCCTGCAATTCTGCCCCCTCTACGATGAAGCCAGGATAAAGCACTGGTCGAACGGAGCAACACTGGCTGTCAAGCTTTGGGGTTCCAAAGAAGACTTGACAAAGACAGCGTTTTTTATCACCACAACCGGACTCCAAATCTAAAGCATGATCAGCTATAGCTTAAACGCAGAAGAAGAAGAAGAAGAAGAATACGATTATTGAGCAGACGTGTGCAGATGCCAATCGTTAATCGTGATGAAGCATCCGTATTGACAACTATCATTATCATCTATGATAATTAATCATTATTAAAATAACAACTATCATTATCATCTATGATAATTAATCATTATTAAAATAACAACTATCATTATCATCTATGATAATTATCATTATCATCTATAACAACTATCATTATCATCTATGATAATTAATCATTATTAAAATAACAACTATCATTATCATCTATGATAATTAATCATTATTAAAATAACAACTATCATTATCATCTATGATAATTAATCATTATTAAAATAACAACTATCATTATCATCTATGATAATTAATCATTATTAAAATAACAAAACCTATCTGATTGTAAATGGCTACAAGGAAGGAAACGTTTTATTTAACGACGCACTCAACACTTTTTATTTACGGTTATATGGCGTGTAAATGGCTACAAATTCCTCTTGTTATAAGTGAAATATCGTAAGGCACTAGACAAATAAGCCGTCCTAGGATAAATGGGAAGGGTTGGAGTATGAGCTCTCTACCATTTGAGGCCCAACACTTTTACCTTTTTGTGCTAATATATATACTCAAAGAAAAGTTTACCTGTGCATCGTTAAAATCTTAGAAATACTTATATTTTAAAATAAATCAAAACCTTTTGTTTGCCATACATGTATTATTTATCTGTTAAAAGTATGATTAACCAGTCCTGTCTTGTGAACTTAAAGTGTTGTCAACACCATGCTTGATGCGCCGTCGATGTCGCCGTAACATGACTATATATTGCTGAACGGTCGTGGTCGTATTTTGTGATCATGTAACTGGTTTTGTACAGTTCTTCCACTAATTTGCCTTAACTTAGGGATGTTTCGGGATGTCAGACTTAACGTTTCCATATGATTCCGTAGGTGTACTAGCCTGATATAGGCATTTTGCAAACTTTACGCCACACGCAGGCTCCCTAAATGTAATATGTGCTATCCTATCTTAGGGATGGTGCATATACAATATCCCTTGCTAATAACTGAACAAAGTAGCGGATTACCAAATGTTTGACATCCTATAACCGATGATTAATAAATCAATGGTCTAAGTGGTGTCGTTAATCCAAAGAAACTTTAAACTTTTCAACATATACGACGGCTTCTGGTTTCCTCTCTAATTCTCTTGATCAAGTGTCCAAATAACCAGCTAACCTTGGTATAAGATGTATTGAGATAAGGTCAGGTCAGGCCATAGGGTGCACATTCAGAACAGACTGTTGTAGCGCACGCCTGTCATGGGCGCAGGTGTCGGTCTCGGCCGGCTCCTTCGTCCAGGATAGGGAAAGGGTTAGGGGTGGGTGGGAGAAGGGACCGTCCGCGCTGGCAAGTGCAAGAGAACACTAACAGCTCGACCGGAATCTTATAGCAGGCGGGGGTAGTTTTGAAGCTGTTGAATTCTGAATGTTCCATAGGATTAAGACAAAAAGGAAAGTATTGCACAATTTCTTGAAGGAATTTTGGCGCATTTTGGAACGGTTCATGGAAAGATAAAGGGGGAGCTATATGTTGTTTTTGAACTTAGTTTGCCGAGAGTAGCTCTTAATGCAACCTAGAGACCCTTTCCTTTTATTTCTAATGTGTGTAGGAGACCAGGCCCGTTTACAGGGTGGATGGTTCGACCTGAAACCCTCTGCTCAAAGCGAATAAAAAACCCTCCATATATTTTCCGAAGAAGCTTGATTGGAACCCCTAGAAAATTCGCTCGCTGCAATCTAGTCCGAATCGGGCGTAGACAGTGTGTGGTCCTAATGTACGCTATATACACTAGTCACAATCTACACACCCCTCCCTTCATATTCTCCTGCACAGGCGCCTGGTGTTCAAGACAATATTTTCGACTTGACTGCAATACCATGTCCATGTTTATAACCGTCAAATGTCTTGATGACCGAAGTCCCATTTTGCTGGGCGAAAAAAAAAAAGAAGAAAAAGAAAAAGAAAAAAGAAAAAAAGAAGAGTGATTATTTAAGATGACAATCTAGCATTACCTAATTAGTATTATAGTGTGTATGAACTCCCGTGGACCTGTCTATTCGGGTAAAGCTACATTTTTGTTTTGGAAATGGGCGCGCTTGGGTTTTAACCAAATGGGAGAAAGTCGTCTCCTGTGACGTCGTATAGAAATGAAACACTTAGCAGGACGGATTCTAATTCTAAGTTTATACCGACGATAAGTCGGATCTCTTCCCGAATTCAATTTCGTTTCATAATTTGACGGCAGAAAATGACTCTGTGGCGCCGAATAGATGTCAAAAGTGAAAATAGCACATTCAGCCTCTATTTACTTAAGTCGATTCTTTATGACCTGTGTTGTTCCACTCAGCCTCTTCCAATTCTCTAATATACGGAACAACAAAAGAAACGCAGTATTTAATTTAGTATTCTTTAAAGGCATATTGTTACAGACCACTGACCTATTTAATGGTCTAACAAAGTATTACCTGAACAAAAATAATTTGATTTGTTCCTAAATGTACTTTATTCAACCATCTTCATAACCACCATACTCCATTTATTAATGATATTTTGTAAAAATAATTGAATTATGGCAATGGTTCATAATTCAAAAACTAAAATTGCCGAGAGGGTTGACATGCATTTCACTCCATCCTGGTTCAGTTAATGTAATGCGATAGCTAGATTTGGTTTCCAACAATTAATGTAATTTTTATTTAGTATCCATTTTTAGAGAAATAAGGTCCTTAAATCCGTGACAGTATGCCTTTAATTTATTAAAAATTATTCACATTGAATCCCTTCGGTTTAGTTCCTGATAAAATTATCAATGTTTAGTAAACATTCTATTCCCTCTTTGACAGTCTGTTTACTTAATTAATTGTCGCATGAAATAATAAAAAAAAAAAAAAAATTGGCGTTTCTGTTGTTGTTCAGTATAATTTGAAACCATCTGAAGCAATTTGGAAGTTCTGCGCAGAGTATATTGCGAAGTAAATCTTTGTTTCTGAGCTAGCCGTATAATAAATCATGCCATAAAATCCATACATAGATCCAAAGCTAATACTAGTAATCATATTGAAAGTAGAACCAACATTGGTAGTCCTAGTAGCAATAGTAGAAGTCCTAATGATAATAGTTGTAATCCTACTAGTAATAATAGTAATAGTTCTAGTAGTAATAGTAGTAGTAGTAATCCTAGTAGTAATCGTGGTAGGCTAGTCCTGCTAGTAATAATAGTAATAGTCCTAGTAGTGTTTGACATCCAATAGCTAATTATTAAGAAATCATTGTGCTCTAGTCGTTTAACAAAACAAACTTTAACGTTTCCTAGTAGTAGTAATAGTAGTAGTCTTAGAGGTGATAGTGCTAGTAGTAATAGTAGTCGTCGTCCTTGTAGTGATAGTGATAGTCCCAGTAATAAGTAGTCGTAGTAGTAATAATTTGAATCCTAGTAGTACAAACAGTAGTCCTAATCTTAGTAGTAGTAGCAGTTGTAGTCTCAGTAGTAATAGTAGTAGTAGTAATTTTAGCAGTAGTATCAATAGTAATAGTAGTAGTATCAGTAGTATCAGTAGTATCAGTAGTAGTAGTAGTAGTAGTAATAGTAGTAGTAGTTATTTTAGCAGTAGTATCAATAGTAATAGTAGTAGTATCAGTAGTATCAGTAGTAGTAGTAGTAGTAGTAGTAGTAGTAGTAGTAGTAATAGTAGTAGTAATAGTAGTAGTATCAATAGTGACAGTAGTAGTAGTAGTAGTAGTAGTAGTAGTAGTAGTAAAATAGTAGTAAGTAGTAATAGTAGTGGTAGGAATAGTAGTAGTAGTACTAAGTAGTAATAGTAGTAGTAGTAGTAGTAGTAGTAGTAGTAGTAGTAGTAGTATCGGTAGTAGTGGTAGTAGTAGTAGTAAAAGTAGTAGTAAGTAGTAATAGTAGTGGTAGGAATAGTAGTAGTAGTACTAAGTAGTAATAGTAGTAGTAGTAGTAGTAGTAGTAGTAGTAGTATTAGTAGTAGTAGTAGTAGTAGTAGTAGTAGTAGTAGTAGTAGTAGTAGTAGTAGTAGTAAGTAGTAGTAGTAGTAGTAGTAGTAGTAGTAGTAGTAGTAGTAGTAGTAGTAATCGTAGTAGTAGGAATAGTAATATTATTATTTTCCATGTTTAAATTTTTTTATAATTCATTATTGCAATTCTTTTACAATTACAATTAGGTTATTTAAATGACTAAGTAATGACTGAGTGGAGTTATCCACAAAACGAGTTTGATGATCACATTATAATCATTTGCACCGATGTCTTTAAAGACGAGCTTTGCAGACTTGTGTAAGTGATATAAATACTTTGATTACCCCAAGGTGTATACACAAAATAACACCTTAGAAGCTGTTTTTAACAGATACACCGACACATTGTTTAAATTGTAACCTGTGTATTACATTAATTCCTTTCCATGTTTTTAAAATTACATGAAAATACATGTGGGTTTTTTCTTTTGTTTTTTTTAAGAAAACAGCTAATGTTACATCTTATCACAGACATTACATTATGTACAAAAATTAGAAATAAAAGTATCCCCCAAAATAGCCTTTGAAACCTCCCCCAGCTTCACTGGTAATATTATAAAATTACATATATAGCATTATTAAACATACATGTACTTAGAAAACCATATTTCCTGATGTATGAAGGAAGGAAGGCAATGTTTTATTTAACGACGCACTCAACACATTTTATTTACGGTTATATGGCGTCAGACAAGACAAGTAGTACCCGGGTGTTAAACTTATTAATAGTTTTATACACCACGATAAGTTTGTGGTGTTTACGTGTCCCAACCAGTGAATTTTTTTTTTTTTTTAATTAAGAGCATCCAGCTGCGAACTTTCAAGTTGTTGAGATAGCTGCAGTGTATAATTATCTCATAAATTATTTTGCAGTCAAACATAATATAAAATGTAGGGACGGATCTAAGATTTTGTAAAGTGTCTGTATGTGTGGGTGACGTCACAGAATTATAAAAAGAGCAATTTCAGCTTGTCAATTCAAAATGAGCCGAACTACCATCGAGAGCAAGACCTGTAAGGAGGTTCGGGTGTGTGGTGTGTGTGTGTGTGGTGTGTGTGTGTGTGTGTGTGTTGTGGGCTGGGTAGTGATGCCTTTTGGCAATATTTTAAATGAAGATTCTCAGAGACGTGATGTAGGGTAAGTTAGTGTTGTATATCTTGGGTGATGAATTAAAACAAAGAAACCAGAAAGTCATCAAAAAGGGCACTTTAAACAGACAGGGGTGTGTGTGTTGGGGGGGGGGGGGGGGGGGGAAGGTATATTTTTCGATGGAACCCCTTATGGATATGCAAACCATTTTTAAAAATGGTTCTTGAAATAATTGGTAGGAAGCTCCTTTGTCTGGAATCTTTCGATTTGTCATGACGATGAGGGCCAAGACTGAGGTATTTCATTATAAATTATCGCACTGTCACAACCTTCACATCAACATGCTTTCGATGGCAAAAATTAAATTTAAAGGTACCGATCCGATGTTCTTGACTGACTATTACATCCTTTTTACAATTAATTTATACTTTACTCTTACAAGTTCTTGTTTAACTTTCAATTTGAGCAAATCCATGGTGGTTTTGGTCTTTGTTTTTTTCCTTTTTTTATTGTCCCCAGACCATTAGACAGTGCCAGGGTTGGGGAGCCCTGATACACCACCTTACAATTTATCTTAAAATTAATATTCATACATGTGTAAACATACATACATACATACATACGCATACACGCACGCACGTACGCACTCACATTACATTCTATTCTGATATATGCAGGTACAAATCAAAATAAAATAGTACTTCCTTTTATGCACGCCTTATGGTCCAGGACTTTTAAAAAAGAAAAAGAAAAAAGGGTAACAACGAGAGAAGAAGAAGAAGAAGAAGAAGAAGAAGAAAAAGAAGGAAAACAAAAAGAACAAGAAGAATAAAAAAAAAAGAAGAAGAAGAAGAGGAAGAAAAACCTAAAGTTGATAATGAGTAATGAAGCAGAATTAAACTGATGATAATAACAGGAACAGCAGTCGGGCCTGTGTTGGAATGTTATATGAACATGCAATTACAAAATGTTTTTCCTTTCAGTAGATCGTTATCGAAGTGTAATGGGTTTTTTCTCTTTCTTTCACTATATAAAAAGGTTGAGCCATTGTGCCCATTCTTTACTAAACTTTTCATAGTTGCAGTTTTTGAAATAAATATATTTCTCAATTTCAAATTTGTTTTGCAACACGTTTTGAACGGACGCGATAGTTATTTTTTTTTCTTGCATTTTCGTACAGTATATATAATATTTAATGTTAATAATTAGCCAGTTAATTATATTAACGTTTTTTTGTTAGTAATACCAAACATAACAATATTTTTGTCAAAGTGGACAACAATTCCTGTTTTGGACAAAACCCAGTCTTCTACAGCTTTCCATAAAGTATTAACCTGAGTGCATTCATAGAAAAGATGTTGTAGAGTTTTTGGGAAGTTATTACAGAATGTACACATATTAGAACATATATTATGAATCATATATAGAAAAGTGTTTGTTGCTAAAATCCGATGTAGGATGCGATACTGAAACCATAATTTAGAGCACAGCTGAATTTCTAGTCCAATGGGAGCTTCATATTTGGTCACGTGAAGTACATTTATATCCCGATAAAGTACTTCAGACATTCACTTTATAAGCGGTATTGCTGTATGTGCAGTCATAACGATTTTGGCATTCCCAGTCATGCAGCCCTTGGAGACAGACGTGATCGACTGTGCTGTGCGTTTACCCCCCCCCCCCCCCCCCCCCCCCCCCCCCCACCTGGGGGGACTTATCGCAACCTACGGAGCTCTGCTGGAATATCGAGTCTCGTACACCGGGTCACGGGCAACCGTGACCTTGGTGTACGGAGACCGTATTCAGAAGAAGGGAAGGTGGAGGAAGAGGAGACGTGCGCCAGCGGCGGCGCAGGGGGAGTCAAAACCGGTGGCTAAACCGCCGGCGGCGACTCCTTCTGCTGGACCGCCCAACGCCGCCCAACCGAGGAAGAGGACCAAGACGGAAGAGGTTTCGGCCCCGGCTGTCTCGGCTACCGCTCCCCAGGAAGAGGACGAAGTGAACGAGTTGGACACGGCCATCTGTGTCACACCGTTCAACCGGCCCCCTGCACCCGAACCTACTCTTGCGCTTCCGGAGTTGTCGCCGATTAAGTCGACGACACCCGTTGAGGCGCAGGCCCGGAAGGGGACAGTTGTGAAGAGGAAGGCGACCACTCCTCCGAGTGCCACCCCAGCCAGGCCAAGTCGCCCCTCACAACCGCCACAGCCGGAGACTAAACCAGAGGAGCGGTGGTCACTGCAGGCCGGCCGTCTCCAACAGCGATACCAACAACTGGTAAAGACGAACCTGACGGATGCACGCCAATTGATGAGCCTCCCAAAAGAACAGGCCTACCAACCTCTGCCAGACGGACGAAACGAGGGGGAATTCGCTGTACACCGACTCAAGATGCAGGAGGGACAAAGCGCTGTATGCGTTACCATCCGCCGGAACGGAAGACTCAACCAAGGACTGCTGCTATCGGAGATGGACAACCCGACATTACACCGAGTCCTGAAAACCGTCGCGGGTCCACACTACCGTCCCATCACCAAGACTCTTGCAGACTCCGCTTACCGGCAGTTCCTCCAGCATCTTGAGACCACCGACTACATCGGATCCCCCTAGACGCCAACCTTTGCTAGGACAGGTAACAACCTCCTTTTTGGGCTAGTTGGACTTAAAACATTTCGATGATTGTTCAAAATTCTTATGTTTATTTTTTTATAAATAGTCCGACGCACTTTACTTTGGCGCCCGTTCAATTGCTCACAATCACCTTTAAAACCTTTCGACCGAGCAGTCTCAACTATTTTTGGCTCTAATTTTAGTGTCCAGACATGCCTTTGGATGCAGTTATTCTCGGTAGTCGTAGTTTGTCAAGTTTTCACCAAGGAATCGAACTTCAGCCAATCACAGCTGGGCCCCACTTGGTGCTACGATTTGGTCCGCGCTTTCGCTGGATTCAAACTGCAGACTTAGACTTTTTGACAAGTTTCCCAAGGAATCGAAATTCAGCCAATCACAGCTCGGCCTCACTTGGTGTCTGCTATTTGGTCCGCGTTCGCCTCGCCTTTGTCTTGTGCGACACTACCTTTATACGCCGATAAAGGATTGTTACTCGTCCTCTAACTATTACAAAGTTGTATCATTAATGCTTTGGTTTTGGTCTTCTTGGTGTTTTTAGTAGATCCCAATGTTTTTGGATCAGCGATTTACATGATATAAGGAGCAGAGCTCTATAGTCTGTTTGTGACAAAAAGGAAAACGATGAATTGGCATGTAACTGATAAAGCCAATATAGCAATATATTATTATGTTTTAAACCCATACCAACTCTCATAATTTTCCAAAACATAAAATTAAAATAAATGAATAAATGAAGAGTTCAGGCGCAAAACGCGATATAAACCATTTTCTTTCTAGTTTTTAGTTAAAGCCATTATTGTATGTCAGCAAGGGCTAATCGTAGGCCCGCTGATTTGCTGCAAAACGTGATAGATCCTTATGAAATTGTATTGGGTAAATCCCGGTTTTTTAATTATCAAAACGCGATATACGCCAATTAAAAAACCCAATTTTTACTGAAAATGAAAAATGGATATATCGCGTTTTGCGCCCGAACCATTTAAATAATAACGTCACTCAAGCTCACCATCTCAATGCCTACGGGAGAGACTTTAATTAATATCGGCCATCCTGTTAAGTTTCATTGCCAATATGATATTGTTTCGGGGTGCACTGAATTCAAAACAAGTCGCTAGCAAGAAAAAAAAAGAAATGTTTTATTTAAAGACGCACTCAACACATTGTATTTACGGTTATATGGCGTCAGACATATCGTTAAGGACCACACATATACTGAGAGAGGAAACCCGCTGTCGCCACTTCATGGGCTACTCTTTTCGATTAGCAGCAACGGATCTTTTATATCCACCATCCCACAGACAGGGTTGTACATACCACGGCCTTTGATATACCAGTCGTGGTGCACTGACTGGAACGAGAAATAGCCCATTGGTCCCACCGACGGGGATCGATCCCAGACCGACCACTGGGCTACGTCCCGCCCCCTAAGTCGCTAGCAATGCAGAGTAACCGTAAACTATAGTGACTAGATAAAATCGTACAGGAAACACAATCGTCTTTCACTCTCGTTGATAATCCGCTATTCGTGATAACACACGGCAATAACAGACATATGTGCTTTATCGATTTAATCATGGCTTTTCCTAAGTTATGACCCCGTCACAATAGCTATATACTATCCAATGAAATAAGCACGATCAGAATTGAATGCTCTATGAATTTTATGTAAATAAATTTCAGTAGGAAAAGACGTTTAAATTTATTTTAAAACTGGTTTTTGAGGATATGTAGGATACTACATTGGTGTCGGTTAAGGACCGTTATCGTCTACATTCTATAATATGCTTTACTAATGAAAAACACAGACTATAGGTTTAATACACTTGCATGTTTCAGCTATCAACAGATATCGTCGCCAATTGCCATTTGTGACGAAAAACAGGTTAAAAATATATTATTTGTAATCGCTGTAGACCTTATATATATATATATATATATATATATATATATATATATATATATATATATATATATATATATATATATATATATATATATACACACACATACTCTTAGAAAAAAAAGAAACTTGACATTGGTAAAAATAATGCTATCGGATTATTTTTACAGAATCAAAGACATCGTGAAGACAATCAAGTAAGTGAGCTAATGGTGATGCAAAACACTATAAAACACGTTCGATTCGCATAAACGTAGCCATAGTCAACGTTTGCATGCCGAACCCTCCGTTGGTGGTGCATAAAAGGCCACATCAGCAGTAATTCAAACAGACCGCATAACGACACTGTAGGTAACGCAATACTGCCAAGATTGACGTCAGCTCAACGCAATAATGCCATTGGGAGATTGCAAGCAGGGACAACTCAACAAGCTGTGGCAAGGCAATTTGGCGTCTCCAGGCAGACCATCTTTACTTTATGGGCACGGTACAACACCACTCAAAGTGTTAATGGCAGGCCAAGGTCAGGTCGTCCCAGAGTAAACACCGCCGCTCAAGATCAATACACCCGGGTGAGTCATCCTCGAATTTTCCCTAGAAGACCAGTGCGACGTAACGTTTTGACCCCACATCACTTAGCGGAGCGTCTGCAGTGGTGCCAGAAGAGGTTGAGATGGACACGTGCCAGGTGTAGGACTGTTTCGTTCTCAGATGAGTCTCGTTTTCTTCTGTCACGTGCTGATGGACGTTCACGTGTCTATAGACGTCAAGGGGAACGTTATGCTCCAAATCGCGTGAAACAAATCGATCGTTTTGGTTGTGTCATGGTGTGGGCAGGAATCCATCATGGTGGTAGGATGGCTCTTGTGCATGTGGCAGGTGCATTGACGGGCATCAGATATCGAGACGAGATTTCTGCAGCGTCACGTCATTCCGCACATGAACATCAACGGTGGACTGTTTCAGCATGGCAAGGCCAGACCACATTTTGCACACGTTAGTCAGGAGTTTCTGCAGTGCCACAACGTCCAGACATTACCTTGGCCTGCTCGTTCGCCGAATTTAAACCCAATAGAACATCTATGGGATGCACTGGATCAGCGTGTGCGCCGGAGGAATCCACCAGCCCAGACACTTCGGCAACTTCTTACGGCACTGCAGCATGGGTGGCAGAACATTTCACAACGTGTTGTGCAGCGTTTGATTGCTTCCATGCTTCGCCGTTGTCAACTTGTCATCAGGGCTCGTGGTGGTCATAACCGATACTGACATTTTACCCACCTCTACACATGTATATCACACATATGTCTGTGTACATGTTTCAGGTGGATTCCCAAAGATATTGTTTCGGACATGTACAGAGTAATCCCCTTCCCATGGCGTCTTGATCTTTGGTTGCTTGTATGATGTCTATCATTTTTTTTTATTTATTAAACTTTGAAAATCAATGTCAAGTTTCTTTTTTTGACGAGTACATGATATATATATATATATATATATATATATATATATATATATATATATATATATATATATATATATATATATATATATTCGCAAATCGGGAGTTATTATATGAAAAATTATAACGCAGCCATCGAGTTGGCCAACTTTCTGCTGGCAGTTGGTAGTCTGAGCCTAGCATTTATGTCAGTATAGCGGCATTGATTGTCAGTAACTCAGTAACGTCCTGATACTATGGCCGAGGATTCTGGCAGCTGTTACTATTTATGTGTTCTCTTATTTCTTTTCATCACTATAGATTAATAAACTAAGGTATTTACTCCTGCGGATTGGAGATAAGGCGCGGAAAGCATCTTCAGAACTATATAATAAACCATATTACTTTCACAAGGTACACCTTTATGTAATCTCTTACATGGAAACGCCACGTTAACGTAACATCCTGTCAGACGTTGTTTATTTCACGTACAAGTCATTTGAATGTGACCTAGATTGTAAACAAGATCTGAAGGAAATCGAAAAACGGAGATTCAAGGGAAAGAAACAATGAATGAATGGATGAATTAATCAATTAATGTTTAACAACACACCAGCATAAAAATGACATCGGGTGTCAAATAACTGTAAATATATATATGAAAGAATTGATGGTGAAAGGAAACAAAAGGGCAATTTTACGGTGACTGACGTTACATTTTTAGGCAATTTTGAACTTCAAATACACAACGTACCTGTATTTTGATTACTTTTGTATCCATGCATGTCTTGGTGTTAAATTACTATCTGAAGACTATTGGAAACGTAATGCTACTGTCCTATGTGGTCTATGGTGGCCATTTAATTAATCTTGACTGAAGTTACAAAAAAGTTACATTCAATAGTCACGGTCAATTAAATGGCCACCAAATTCTATGAAGGAAGGAAACTGTTTATTTAACGACGCACTCAACACATTTTATTTACGGTTATATGGCGTCTGACATATGGTTAAGAACCACACAGATATTAAGGGAGGAAACCCGCTGTCGCCACTTCATGGGCTACTCTTTTCGATTAGCAGCAAGGGATCTTTTTTATATGCACCATCCCATAGACAGGATAGCACATACCACGGCCTTTGATGTACCAGTTGTGGTGCACTGGCTGGAGCGAGAAATAGCCCCCTGACGGTGGTCGACCGCGCATCAAGCGAGCGCTTTACCACTGGGCTACGTCTCAACCTCCAAAGTCTATGAATTTTTATATTATAGTCCTGTTCAGCTGTTTAGACCCTAAGGTTTTTGCAAATGTTACATTCAATTCCTATTTAATACTTGTTTTCTTTACATACGCGTGAAAACAAACCTAAACCCCGCTAGACATCTAAAATGCACGAAGTTGACTTATTTCCCTTTTACAAAAATCTCTGTATGTTTTGAATGCAGGTTCTTTCTCCTATAAATAGCTACGGTTATTTGCATAATAAAATATTAGGATACGAGGTTACGTGAAGGCCATTATAGCTTGTTTCACTGAATCAAGGTTATGCATGTTTTGGAATGTAAAATGTGTACTAGCTTTGTCTAACCTTTTCTTTAAACATATACGTAAGCGTACATGTAACTATTTCATGTACATGCAGTATATTGAATCAATTTTGCCAATACATTATTTATTTGAATTTCATTTTTAAATTATATATTTACATACCGTACCTAACCTAACACGACTGGGGTGTAGTAACAAACAAAAATCAACTGACACATGTTCGGGGTTTAATAGTCCACAGTGTTAGGTCTGGTAGACCTTCTCCTTTCCACAATTTTTCTTCTTTTAATTGGGATCCCTTGTGGTCAAATCAATAGTATTTATAGTGGTGATTAGGGTGGGAGTGTGTGTACTTTTGTAATGCGCAAAGCCATTTTGTAAACCAAAAAACTATTGTTCAGACTTTTTCGGGGGTTCCATCATTTGCCCATCCCTTAGACACGGCCCTGAATGTTCAAAATACGATAGCATTGCTTGTATTAAGTCGATGGTCAATAACATATTATGTTCGAAGTATAATCTATGATTGCACGTTCTGTTGTCGCATTGTGTAAACCACATGAAATACAAGTATAGAAGTTAACAGAAAATGTATTACTGGACATTCCATACATTATTGTTATTAGAGTAAAATATGGTTAAATCGAAAAATATTTCAGTTGATGTAAAATCTTGTATTAAGAACGTTTTTGATTATTTTGAAGACGAATATCAGCGTGGTAGACCTAGATATGCCGCTTATCGAATTGTCGAACAAGTTGCCGCTGCACTTAAAGTTTCTGTTTCAGCAGTGAAAAGAAGTATAAAAAATCTAAACGCTACCAATCCGAGCACAGAATGCATTGCTAAAGAACGTGACCAAAAACTCATCGATTTGTTTGATAAAGATGCTATTAGACGACGAGTATACCGATTTTATAGAGAGTGCGAATTACCTACATTACATAAGATTAATTTGGCTTTGAGGGAGGAATGCGGAATTAACATATCGATATCAACATTACGTAGAACACTTCACGACCTCGATTTTAAATATCAACATATTTCTACAACTGGGAAAGTGATTATTGAGGACGCCAATATATCAGACAGGAGACTGTCCTATCTCCATGAATTATCCAGTTTACAAGAACAGGGGTATTTAATAGTATATCAAGATGAGACGTGGGTGAACGTTAACCATACAACATCCCAGCACTGGACAGATATCCATCCGGGCACAATCACCGCCAATCACCTGCCTAAATTAGACGCATCTGATAGAGTTCTTAAACTCTGTTCGATGACTGGGAAGGGAAAACGATTTATTATCTGTCATGCTGGCTGTGATAAATATGGACTGATAGATGGTTGCGACTTGGTATTTCAAGCTAAAAAAAAACAAAAACAGTCGGAGACTACCATGGTGAGATGAATAATGAAAATTGTATTAAATGGTTTGAAGAACAACTTATGCCTTTTTTTTACCAGAGCCTTCTGTCATCTTCATGGATAATGCTAGCTACCACAACAAAATAACTGAGATAACACGATGTCCTACACTTAACTCCAAGAAGGACGGCATACAGTCGTGGCTACGAACCAAGAAGATACCTTTTGAAAATAACATGACAAAACCAGTTCTTTGTGGTCTTGTGAAAACTAACAAAGGTGCACCGCAGTTTGTTACTGATGATATTGCCGAACGCCATGGACACTTATGCCTAAAACTGCCGCCAAGACATTCAGAACTGAATCCAATATAACTGATTTGGAGTCAAGTAAAAGGGCACATAGCTCGTCATAATGCTGGTAACATGACGACGGCAAGGAAAGAACTGGCACTTGGTTTGAACTCTGTCACACCTACAAACTTCTCTGACGCTATTAAACATGCAATAAAGATCGAAGTAGATTTCAGAAAGCAAAATAGTTTTATAAGAAATAAAATACCACCTGTGATACTCTCTCTTGACGTAGACAGTGATGAAGAAATGAGTTCGTCAAGTGATTAAGTTGTTTCTCCCTACCCATCAGCATATAACGTTCAATGCATTTATTAACTCTTTATCACTGAAACGAATTGATTCCCATGATATTCATTATCAGTCACTATCAAAGAACTTATCAATTGGACAAACATAAACGTGTATTACAAAACACGGACAATCAATATAAAACCATATACAATACACCTACATACGAAGCCAGAGGTGGATGTGTTCCACACCTCCACCAATCGCGGGTATACAATATTCTGGCCACGTATGTGTGCAATATGTCACAATGAACATCACGAGATTAAGATCTTACCCACCCCCTCACTAAAAGGGAACGTGCCTTCAGATGAACACTTGCCCGTGCATTAGTAAATAATAAATATTATATATTATAATTATTATTCATGGACCTACAACCTGACAGTCATAATGTATCAACCTAAGTTATAGTTACTTTACAGTGTTTAACCCCAATAGCACCCACACTTATTTATTTTTGTATCAGTACATTACATTAATAGCATAGCAGGCGCGGATCCAGAAGTTTGTTGCTTTTGAACAGGCGGATGGGATAAGTTTTCATTTTTTGTGTATTCTGCAATAAATATTGTTTGACAAAAATAGAGGGGGGCGTGTCACCTGGACTCCCCGCCTGAATCTGCGCCTGAATTGACTTATGTTTCCAAATTGTTTCTTAAATATAGGTCATACTACAATATATTCCGCTAGGAAAGTGAAAAAGAATATTAGTTTGAAACACACCATAGAGTGATGCTTTTGTTATGCAAATAGCCGTAGTTATTTATAGGAAAAACAACCTGCTTTCAAAACATAGAGAGATTTTTGTAAAATGGAAATAAATCAACTTCGTGCATTTTAGATGATGAATTGTATATGAATTATGTCGGGGTTTGGGTTTGTTTTCACGCGTATGTAAAGAAAACAAGTATGAAATAGGAATTAAATGTAACATTTGCAAAACACTTAGGATCTAAACAATTGAACAGGACTATAGTAGTATTTTAAACATCGCATGACCGTCTGCTATGAACGTAACACCAAACAATGTTTGGATGCAATAGTGACGAAAATATAGGTATTTAAAATTTTAAAAAGGGCTAAAAATGTAACATCGGTTACCATGGAATGACCAAAATATCAATGAAAAATTCTAAATGCTTAAATGATAAAAAATATACAAGAGACTACAGCTTTCGACTACGACTGTTAGGCCAGACGAAAAGTTTGCTTTGTTTAACGACACCACTAGAACACAATGATTTGTTAATCATCAGCTGTTAGATAATTCCGACATATAATCACAAGAGAGGAGACCTGCTACATTTTTCCATTAGCAACGGATCTTTTACATTCACCATCCAACATACAGGATAGCACATACCACAGCCTTTGATATACCAGTCGTCGTGCACTGGTTTTAACGAGAAGTAGCCTAATGGGCCCACCGACTGGGTTCGATCCTAAACCGACCGCTCCTAAACCGATTCTAATCAGACGAGCGCTTTCACTACCAGGCCAGACGATGAAGGAAAGTCATAAAACGTAACAGCTAACATTTTTACCGTGGAATCGCAAACCATTAAAACATATCCTAAGATCTATACTCATTACTGCGTTTATAAAATAATGAAATAAAAAACAAATATGTACATGCTGTCGAAGTATTGATATTAAGGTATTGATTTGACCCCCTGTGTCACACACGATCAATAAACTCGCAGGAAACAGGAAATATCATACGCTTGTGCGTCTTTTGGGAAAGACGCGAGATGGTGTGGATTTTTAAGACGGGTCGCGACCCGGCTAGACAAGGTAAATAAATATGCATATTGATTGGAGGAACTGCTCTCAGTGAGTCGGTCCAGACAAATAGTAGATATTCAGTAGGGATCATCCTTGTCGGGCGAACACGTACTAAAGTTTAAAAGCTGCTGCTAATTTTAAAGGGACATTCCTGAGGTTGCTGCATTGTAAGATGTTTCCGACTAATAAACTATTTCTAAAATTAAACTTACATATTAAATATATTTTCTTGTTTAGAATATCAGTGTCTGTATATTCAATATGTTCCTGGTCGTCTTAATATTTGTAAGAAGCCTAAACTGGATTCTGTCTTCAAATAATTTCGTACGTACGAAAAACAAAAATATTTTAGGAAATAAAATGAAATGTAACCTAGTAAAAATATTAGAACGATCAGAAACACGTTTAATATTCAGCCACTAATATCTTATGCAGAAAAATATATTTGATATTTAATTACAATCGTTAAAAAGGCTCTGTTAGTCGATAACATCTTAAAAATTGCAGCAAACTCAGGAATGTCCCTTTAAGCTTGTTAACAGGCGCGAATTCTAGGAATGGATTCATGGGGTTCCTCCTCCCGATTTGCGAAGAGCACCGACAGAAGGAGGGAAGGAAATTTTTTATTTAACGACGCACTCAACACATTTTATTTACGGTTATATGGCGTCAGACATGTGGTTAAGGCCCACACAGATATTGAGAGAGGAAACCCGCTGTCGCCACTTCATGGGCTACTCTTTTCGATTAGCAGCAAGAGATCTTTTATATGCACCGTCCCACAGACAGGATAGTACATACTACGGCCTTTGCTACACCAGTTGTGGAGCACTGACTGGAACGAGAAATAGCCCAATGGGCTCCACCAACGGGGATCGATCCTAGACCGATCGCGCATCAAGCAAACGCCTCCCACCCACACCACCCCCACCCCCTTCCCCCACTGCCCGCTTTCCTTTCTCTCCTTTGAATTCCATCTCATTTCTTCCCGATCTGGCAACTCTTCCTATCTTTCAACTTCTTTCGCTGTCCACCTCCACATCCCAGTCCTTGTCTCTCCAACCGCGACAGGTGCTTGTGGCTATCCGTGCCACACACCTGCCATTCCCCATCAGCTTTTAGCTGTGGGCTTAGTCTGACCACTTCGGGGAGTGTTCAGTAGTCACTTCTGGCATTGTTAAGAGACACTTGTAACCACTACCACTATGCACCCCTACTACTGGCGGTCATTAGTTAGTGCCGTCAAGCAAACGCTTTACCACTGGGCTACGCCCCATCACAGAGCACCGAAAGTCCCATATTCAACGGACGGACGGTTATATAGCGTATATGGTTAAGGATCACACAGATAATGAAAGAAGAAACCCGCTGCCACGGCATATCTCCAGTGGGGATGGGCACAGCCTGTAATTGGTAGTGTGTGTATTGGGGTGGGGGAGGAGGAGGGCAGAAGCCAGATGTCTATCTCTGTAAAGTAGGACAAAAAAACTTAATTTTTCCCCCCTCAAGTGGGCCCCTACTCCCCACCCTCCGGTTCCCAGAACCTGCGATGAATATAATTAATTTATTTCATTTTAGTGGGGGGGGGGGGGGGGGGGGGGTGGAGATGTAATTTATTTTCGTCAGGTGGATGCTTCAGGGGAGGTTTACATAATTACATCATGCATGTTCGGAATTCTGTAGGTGCCTTGAAAAACCCCGCACCCGTACCTATTTAAAGGCGTCGGATTTCGGAATTCTCTAGGTGCCTTGGAGAAACCGTACCCGTACCTTTTTAAAGGGGTCGGATTTCGGAATTCTGTAGGTACCTTGAAAAACTGCACCCTTACCTTTTAAAAGGGTCGGATTTCGAAATTCTGTAGGTACCTTAAAAAAACGCACCCGTACCTTTTTAAAGGGGTCGGATTTCAGAATTCTGTAGGTGCCTTGGAGAAACCGTACCCGTACCTTTTTAAAGAGATCGGATTTAAGTCAGTTGGTAAAACGCTCACCTGAGGCGCTAGAGTCGTAGGATTGAACATCCTCGGCGAACGAACCCATTGGACTAATCGTGTCCCAACCAATGTCCCACAACTGGTGTATCCCAGTCCGTGGTATATGCCAGTGGCGGATCCAGAAAAAAAACATTTATGTCAGTATGCTGGAAAAGGTTGTGCTCCGTTTCATATACATACAATCAAACAAAAAATACCAACACTTATCTGAATTGAAAAAAGCCATTTACTAATAATGACAGATAATGTAACAAATTATTCAGCTATTCACAAACTTTCACAATAATTCTTGCTAAACCATGAAAGACGGGGTCAAAAAACCGCCCAACATATAAAGTAACATAACTTCAGCTATCTGATACAACCCAGTTAAATGTTAAAATTCTACATAAGCTACCATGCACATTCAACTAAAGCATAATGTACATTTAGTCTAGTTAATAATGCTACCAGTTATACACATGAACATCTAGTCTAGCTACTAATGCTATCAGTTATACAATGATATTAACATTAAAACATTTTTTGACTAGGGGGAGGAGGGAGGGCAAATTCTTCTTAATAATCGCTGGTTTCGTTGTTTAAAATTTAAATGTTCACTTGTTAGCCTAGTCCCGGCGAGAGGAATTGCCAGGGGAGATCAATAAATACTGTTTTACGGGGGGCCCCAGTGAAGGGATTCCTCGGATTCTCCAAGGTAAAATTTGTTTTATAATCCCTTAGATCCGCCACTCTGTGCTATAAACATT